>NC_080054.1:23747734-23790234 GCF_026212465.1 Amaranthus tricolor | reverse complement strand
TAGCAAGTCTTCATATCTCATAATTACTTCTTCTCTGCTTATATTCAGAGAGATTTATTGTGTTTTGTTCTGATTTTCTTCTTATGGAGTTTTCCTGAAATACAAACAAGACAAAGTGCATGTTTCAGAGATTTCTAAGCCCTAATTTTGGTGGGTTTTTTGCACAATTTATATTGGTGGGGTTTCTGCTATTCTGGTGATTTTCTTCATATTCACATTGAGGTTAGTTAACTGTTTCTGGGTTTTTTTTTCAAGATTATTGGCAGTTGCACTCGAAATTGCACTTTCTGATTAAGATTTTTGGTTTTCAGAGATGGGGTTTGAAGAAATTGGGGATGGGAAATTGCTGGAACTCAGAATGATTCCAAGGCACAAACGTTCAATGAGGTGATTTTTGGTTTTGGATTTGCACATTTTGTTTATTAGGGTTCAAATCTTTGTTTCTTTTGGGTATTGTGGGCTAGTGATGAGTAATTGATGGGACTGTTTTTTGACTTCAAGTGAATTAATGGCTCTGATTATAGAGTGGGTAATTCAAGGAGAACAATATGGGTGAAGAAAAGATCATTTAACAATTCTTTTAATTTTTTGCTACTTTTTTGAACTTAAGAATTAGAGAGAGGTCGACTAATATATATACTTCATCATTTGACGTATTATTAATTGGTTTTAGGAAGAAAACTTATTAGATTTGCGTACAACCAACTCTTTTTTGTGCGGGTCCGTTGTGACAAACCCAATAACAAATTTATCATGTCTCTCATAGAGTGAGGGTAGGCCGAGTAAAGGAAGTGTTAGAGTGGACGCAATGAGAATCGAACCCAAGATGCATATTCTCACCTTTTGGCCCTCATTAATTGCTTTTTCTCTTTATTTTTCCTTGCAAAATAATAAAAATAAATGAGGTGATGGTGATTTTATGTTTTGTTTTATTGGAAGTGTGTGTTGCTAGAATTAATTTGGTTTATACGAGAATGGATGATAAAAACAATAAAAAGTGTTCTTAAAAGTGTTGTAGAATATTATATAGTAATATCTTTTGCTTTGTTCTTTGGAATTTTTAACTTTGAAAAAGATTTGAGTGAAGTCATGGGTGAATATCTTGTTCGAAGTTGAAATTGTGTTCAATATTCTTATTGTCAGCTTTCCGGATAAAAGAAGAGTTGAGAATGGCTTGGATGATTCCCTTGAAGAATCACCTCCTCTAAAGTTGGTAAGGATATGGCTTCTTTTCTTTTGTTTCTCTTCTTTCCACTTTGATTTTTGATCCTTTCCATATTCTGTTTTTGCTTAAAAGAAGATTAATGCTTTAATTTTTTGTTTCGGACTTTTTGGTTAGTTTACTATTTGTTTGTTAGTTTGTTTGACTAACAATTGATATGAATCTTACTTAGATTCCTTATGTCATGTATTATTTTGATAATAATGTGTATATAAACCCTGTGCAAAAATGCGGTAACTATCGCGGTAACAGAATGGTGATGCAGTGACAGGAGTGATGCGTTTATCATAAGGCCTTAATATCGGTCGAAACCATTAGATATTCCTTATACGACCCAAAGCGGCAGTTTACACCTTCACAATGCGGGAAATATCAGTTTGTTTATTTTGAAAATTTACATGGCAGCCGATACGATGCGAGGCGGCCTTGATTTTTCTCTATTTATTTATTTATATTTTTACCTTTTCCATCCATGTGACTTTGGATATGAATTGCTTTTTATGTATGTTGCTTTTCGGTGCACAAAGTGAGTAGATTTTACTTTGTTTGTATTTTAATCATTGAAATTGCATAATTTTGTCCTAATCACATCCTAATAGGGTCCATGGGATATGTAGAAGCAAAGCAAAAATTTTTTTAAATGCCTTGTGCAATTTAAAAAATTATGTTGTTTTTTTTTAACAACTTTATATCTTTAAACACTTAATATATACTACGCAATTTAATATTAAGTTAAAATTTTTTGAGGCCCTAAGCGGTCGAACATGATAAACATGCTCAGAACCTCCTATGTATGCTATATGTAGCAGAGTGTTGTTCTTCATGTTAACTTGATTGGTTAACAGGACATGGGACGGTTTAGAGGCTCTTTGAAGACGAATAAACAGCAATCTCCAAGGGTTGATACTCAGGGTTCACTGAAACAAGAGGTAAGATATGAACTCTAGTATCTATGTACTTAAACTTGAAGCATTAATTTCCCTACATTTTTCTTGAATCTATGATCTATCTTACAGGCTATAACTGATTTTCTTTTATAACATTTGATTTAGATTCTACAACTGGAGAAAAGATTGCAGGATCAATTTGTTGTTCGCCGTGCTTTAGAAAAAGCATTAGGTTTTGGGTCGTCTTCTTATGAGTCTAACGAGTCTTCTCCAGTCCTTAAGGTAGGTGTTTTATGATCATCAAACGAAGTCTCTCTTTAAATCATATATGTATCCTAAATTCCTAATGCCTATGGTACTCAATAGTCAATATGGACACACCATTTAGATAAATTCTGTGTTTGCTATGTTACTTGGACTCGGGTACTGATGTTAGATACTAGTACGTGTGCAAGTGTCTAAGTGCCATACCAATGTCCGAGGATCAAGGATCGGACATGGGTACGTGAAGCAAAATGAAGAGTCCGAGTAACATAGTGTGTATGTGATGCTTTTACGATAGGTAAGTTCTCTTAGAATTTAGACTAGTTATTATCAATCCGAATTGTGCATTGCTTTGTTGGCTTGTCCGAGTTTTCTTCATTTTCTGCTATTCGTTTCAGCCTGCAACCGAATTTATAAAGGAAATCGCGGTGCTGGAACTGGAAGTTGGGTATTTGGAGCAGTACCTTCTATCACTGTACAGAAAAGCTTTTGATCAGCAGATATTAGCTGTTTCTCCAACTGTGAAGGATCATCAAGCATCGTCAACATCTCCAACTGTCAAGAACAAGATATCTTGTATATCGCCTACGGTTAATGATCAAAAGCTCTCGTCTCCTGCACTGGTGTCAAGGCGATTGTTTGTAGATGAAGATGCAGCTGAGACAGCTACAAAGGTTGAACACTCGGCATTTTTATATGTTCCTAAGACGCTTTCTAATACACCTAAAGAACCTAATGATAGCAAGATTCTTGATTCTAATGTCCATCGCTGCCACTCCTCTCTATCACATCGTACTGCACTCCCTACAAGGCCTTCTCAAGACTCTGTGGCTAAAGCTTTGCATGCATGTCATTCTCAGCCCTTGTCCATGTCGGAGGTAAAATTTTCTACCCTTTACGTTTCTATCCAAATCCATAAGAACATGCCTTTTCTAGATTGTCATAGGACAAACATAATAGTTCACCCAAAAAACCTATTAGGTGAGAGAGCCCGTTTGCCTATAAAATCTACACCAATTGCATACACAATCGATGTGGGATAAGTCCCATACCTTGCAATTGACCATAACAATCGACCCCCCATAAGGCCAACATCTTCGTTGGCTCACGGCTGCCTTGGGTCACGGTTATGTTGGGTCACGGCTGGCTCTTCCAGGCCACAAGCCACCCACTCTGAGTTTGGCTCTGATAGACTGATACCATTGTTATTTGAATTATACTTTGTTCTCTGCATTGCAGATATTTGAATGTGTAAAGTACCGTGGTCAGTGATTCTTATGGTTTCCTGTAATGAATTATTTTTTGCACTATGTTCGTAATATGGTTATATGATTCTCTGCGCAGTATGCTGCTTCAAACATCATCAGTCTAGCAGATCATCTTGGCACGCGTATTTCAGACCATGTTCCAGAGACACCAAACAAGATTTCAGAAGAAATGGTGAAGTGCATGGCAGCCATATTTTGCAAATTGGGAGAGCCGCTTGCAGCAAACAACGGTCTATCGTCACCTAATTCTTCATCGTCTTCAATGGATGCGTTTTCTCCTCAATATCATTGTGACGTGTGGAGCCCAGGTTTCGGGAAAGATTCATCGTTTGATGTGTGTCTAGATAATCCATTCAACGTGGAAGGGCTTAAGGAGTTTAGTGGTCCTTATAGCACTATGGTTGAAGTCCCATTTATACATAGAGAAAGTCAGAAATTGGTAGATGTAGAGTATATGTTGCAGAATTTTAGGTAAGACTTCCCTAATTGTTCGCCGCCTTTCCATTACTAGATTTGTGACATGGAAATTTTCAAGGAACCAATTCAACCAAAAGCTTAAGCTGATGGTTGAGGCTCTAGAATATATTATATACTATAACACGCCTCCGCACACGAGAGCCCTTTAGGCTAGAAGTGTTGATGCAGCATAGAGCCTTCCTCATTGAAGGGGTGGTTGAGATTTGAATCCGTAACCTCTTGTTGCGCTGGCTTTTGATACCACGTCAAGGAACCTACTCAACCAAAAGTTTAAGCTGATGATTAAAGCCCCATAATATGTTATGTATTCTAACAGAAATTACAAACAAATGAAGTTTATGATACAAATCTTATGATGTTAACTAAGTTTGTCTTTCTTTTTATAGGTCACTCACCTGCCAACTTCAAGAAGTAGATGCGGCGAAATTGAAACATGAGGAGAAGCTTGCATTCTGGATTAATGTTCATAATGCTTTGGTGATGCATGTAATAATCTCTTGCAGTTACCTTTTTCTTTCAAAGATCTTCCTTTTAGTTTCTATGCTATTTGGAATATATTCACTTTGTGATACGTTGTAGGCATATCTAGCGTATGGGATTCCGCAGAACAATGTGAAGAGAGTCATCTTACTTTTGAAGGTAAGACTTTGAATCGGTCTCTTTCGGGTCAAAACAAGCTCTAAGTTGTCGTACTTATATATCTCGAATATATGCAGGCTGCCTACAACGTTGGAGGTCATACTATAAGCGCGGACACCATTCAAAGTTCTATCCTGGGTTGTAGAATGTCTCGGCCTGGGAAGGTTGGTTCTTCGACATTTGTTTGCGTATGGAATAGTTGGTTAAATCTAACAATGTACTCGTTTAAAAATATGTTATGAATCTCCTGTATGATGTTTCAGTGGCTACGGATGTTACTTTCCCCAAGGACGACAAAACTCAAATCCGGAGATAACCGTCTGGCCTACGCACTCGAGCATCCCGAGCCACTACTACATTTTGCACTTTGTTCAGGAAGCCACTCTGATCCTGCTGTAAGTCATCATCACACGGTCACACCCATTTCATGCTAAGCCAGATCTCATACTAAATCATCGAAATGGAACATGCTAATATATCGACAAGACACCTAAATTTAGTTTGTTTTTGAACTGTTTTTTGCAGGTTCGAGTATATACCCCTAAACGAGTGTTGTTAGAGCTTGAAACAGCGAAAGATGAGTACATCCGTGCTACCTTTGGGGTGAACAAAGATCAGAAAGTAGTGTTACCAAAGGTAATTGAGTCATATGCTAAAGATTCTAATTTGTGCTCGGTTAGTATCATTGAAATGATCCAACATTCATTGTCCGATTCACTAAGAAAGTCTCTTAAGAAATGTCAATCTGGAAAATCTCGCAAGAACATCGAATGGATGCCTCATAATTTTACCTTCCGCTATTTGATATCAAAGGAATTGGTGAAGTGATCTTAATGTGCCCTTTTATTCACGATCTACCCTTAGTCCTTTGAAATATACTCCTATTTTGCTATTATCAGGAGAAATTTTCGTATAAGCGCTTGTGAGAGACTGTCTCTCGGTGAGGCGAATTCAAAACAAGAAACTCATGCTAATAATTATATTAGTTGGACTATTCAACCCATGTATGAACAACGGCTCACGGCAAGTCTGTCTCACACAAGAATTTGTAGTCGTGTAATTTTATTCTTTTGTGTAATATTTCTGGTTTTGTACATTATTAGAGGTTAGTTCTAGGGAGTATAGAAGGTGGCAAGCTTCCCCTTTGTGTAAATGCATTTATTTAGTGCAAGTATATTGCTTCTTCTGTTTGATACTTCTTTTTTTTGAAGTGTTCTTATGTTTGATATTGAGGCAAATGGAATAATATTTTAAGTAATTCTAATTGATTTAATTGACACTTTTTCTTAGAGTTTATAACATGACATTGTTACCTTATTTTTTTAGTTGAGTTGGTTTCTTTACATGGTATTAGAATCTACGTCTCATGTGATTAGGAAACGAAGATAAGACGTTAAAAGTATGTAATTTGATTAATGTTGACCCATTGTCAGGATAAAAGTGTTAGAAGATTAATTCATTTATAATTTTATATTAAAGATGTAAAAAGAAGTTAACTGATACATAAACTAGATCCGGTACTCAGCACACTAAATACTAAAATTCTTTCTATAAATAGTGGCCGTCTCAACTCTCGAGTTTAACTTCATCTCACACGATCACACCCACATTGTGAACATCACTTAGAACAAAATGATGAAAATGAAGACTTATTATTGTAGTGTTATACTAATGGTGATGATGATGACACTGTTAATTATAGAGCAGTTCATGGGGGGCAATCAGTGTGGGTGGCGATCGGGTGGGAAACTTTATTCGGGTGGGTTATGTTGTAGTAGGTATGGGTTTTGTGGTACCACGCCTGAGTACTGTGGGCGTGGCCAGTGTCAAAGTCAGTGTCTGCTCAACATGACTGATAAGCAAGTGCAAGTGCAAGTGCAAGTGCAAGCTCAACAGCAGGCCGCTCAGTCAAAAGATGTTCCTAAGACTCGCCAAAATTCCTGCTGTTGTGCCTTGAACCTCAATCTTATACATTATCCTAGATGTGTTCCTGAATGTGAAGACCAAAGTCGTTTTGTTCTATAGCTTGCTACAAATAAACTCCTAGTTTTTGTTTTTACTAGAAATGGGTCCACATAATCTGGTCTTGTGAAAACTTGAAGACTCTATATCTTTTAAGAAATGATTAAGTTTGATTTTCATCTAGTTATGTATTTGCTTAACATACGCTGGCATCATCATCATATCTAGTGTATCCCACTCATAGAAAACTATGGTCAGGGTCTGGGAAGAGAAAGACGGCGGCAATTTATACCCATAAAGGAGAGAGGGCGACCAAAAGAGTCCCCTGACTCGAGAAATAATAAGAGAGAATGACTAATATATAAACTTGATGGACTATTCCTAATATTACTAATTGATAGTTAGGCTGATATAAGAACCTTTGAGATAAAACACTTAGACATTCTATATATTTTTTAAAACATAAGTTGTATTTCTTTCTCATGATCATCATAACATATTGGTTTTGTTGAATCAAGCACCAAATCTCACCTTGATGGAGGTGAGTTCAATCACCTCATAGCGTACTTCTTAGCTTGCACGTTTGAGAGCGAAGTGGTGAGTGCAAGGAAGTATGAGAGCTTATGCTTTGGGTCAATCAATGAAGTGATTGATGAGGGTAGATTAGAAAGCCTAAATGATGAGAAGGAACGAAAATTGGAGTCTTGAAGATGGCTCGACTGGCCGAGCGTATAGGGCTCGATCGAGCCAACAAGCAGCAAGCATCCAGTGAGTTCTAGTCAGTGGCTTGACCAGGTGAGCAATGGTGCTCGACCCGAGCGACCAACAGGTCCCTCATTCGACTGCTTCTGTTTCGTATGCGGTTTTTGGTGGGCTTTAAGCCCTTTTAACTTAGGTTATTCTAATATGTTTTAGGGCTAATATTTGGAGTCTTAGAACATCATTAGGGTATTGAGAGAGGCATATGCAAGATTGAAAGTTAGGGTTCACACCATAAGAGCTCTTCATCTTTGTTTATGCATAATGTGTGAGATGGAGTTAAAGGTTCAATCTTTTGCTTTGAGAGGGTGTTCTTGAAGCTTGTAAGGTGAGTCATTAGTGTATTCTTGCTTATATTAATGATAAGATATTTTGTCTGAGGAGGGATATCATTAAATACCTTATATATTGTGTGTTGTTGCTTGCTCTTCATCTCTGTTTTAGGTTGTTTTCTTTAGGGAAAAATGTCAAAAACTACCTAATAAATTTTTTTTTTCAAAAAGTACCTAATAAAATTTTTTTTTCCAAAACATACCTAATAAAAAATTTTCTTTTCAAAAGAAGTACCAAATAACGGCTGAGGTTAAGTTTTCCGTTATCTTTTTTGCCTATCTTTAAAAAGTACCTAATAAAAATTTTTCTTTTTAAAAGAGTACCTAATAAAATTTTTCTTTTCAAAAGAGTACATAATAAAAGTTTTCTTTTCAAAAGAGTACCAAGAACACAACATAATTATTCAATACAAATACAACATCATATATAACTCTTAGAACATTGTTATCGTCAACATGCAAAAACCTATGCTTTAACATTCCATGGAATGCCTAGTCACAGGCGTTGGCCAACTTTTCAATTAGATAAGCCTCTTCCTTTACCTTTTAGAAATATGCCAGGAAGACCTACAAAAAACAAGCGAAAGCCCGAGTTTGATGAGGGTAGAGATGGAAAGAAGAACAAGAATTTTGTTGAAAGAGACTTCAAGCAAAACAAGTGTGGGAATGGCCATTACAAGAAGACTTGCAAGAACTCATCTTAGTATAACTCCACCAACTATATCATTATCCCTAGCCGTTAGGTACTCATTTGAAAAAAAAAAATTTTATTAAATACTCTTTTGAAAAAAAAATTTTTATTAAGTACTCTTTTTAAAGATGGACAAAAAAGATAACGGAAAACTTAACTCCAGCCGTTACTTAGTACTCTTTTGAAAAGAAAATTTTTTATTAGGTATGTTTTGGAAAAAGAAATTTTTTTAGGTACTTTTTTGAAATTTTTTTTTATTAAGTACTTTTTGACACTTCCCTTTTCTTTATTAGTTTGTTTATTGTTCTTTACCAAATATCATAGCCCATGTACAACAGTTTTCAATATATAAGAATTCCTTCACATTAACTTGGCTTTTTTGTTTTCTTCACTTTGACCTCACTTGTGCGCATCTGAAAAAATTTCCCAGGAGGTCACCGATTCTAAAATTGCTCCCCACCAAACACACTTAACTGTAGAGTTCTTAGCAAATGGGCTCCCTAGAAAAGAAGATGCACCTTGTTTATATGAGTAGTTTATCAGTCCTTTTTAAAGCTTAATTCGAGGTATCACATTTAAGGTATAGTATATTTAGAATAATGTAATAAACATCATTTAATTTTCTCATAATTTTGTTCTAACTTTGTATGAGTACAAGTTTAGCTAGCAGCAATCCATTTAACACATTGAAATTCAGAAAGAACTTAGAGCGATAGTATTGACCTTAATTTCATCCAAATTTTTCTATAAGTTCATATTTTATAAGTTTGATAAATTAAAGCAACTCATATAATAATGTTGAAAATCGGGTATTATTTTACTTGGAGAATATTAAGTAGTGATAAATTCAATTATCACTTAACCCTTCGCTTCTTTTAGCCTATGTACTATTAAAAAAAATCATATATCATATTGAATTAGCTAAGCAATAAGTCACTTAAAAAAACTAAGCAATAACTTTTATATAATAATTGAGAGAATCAAGTGAAATAACGAGGGCAACACTAGTGAGTTTTTGCGTGTTTAGAAGGCAAGAAAATAAATTTATATAGGTTTGCACCGTATTCACTTTAGTTGGGACAAATATAAATATTAGTTTAGGGTTATAAAAATTTTTACCCGATCCTTAAATTTCGCCACCCCCCTCCAAATGAAATTACGAATTTGCCCCTGATTTTTTTAAAATTACAATTTTGCCACTCATTTCAAATTTCTTATTTATAATAATAATAATAATAATAATAATAATAATAATAATAATATTAATAATAATAATATTAATAATAATAATAATAATAATAATAATAATAATAATAATAATAATTATTATTATTATTATTATTATTATTATTATTATATCAATAACAATAATAATAATAATTAACTTTTTATATTCTTCAAAAAGAATATAAATAAAATTATTATTATTATTATTATTATTATTATTATTATTATTATTATTATTTTCCAAAAAGAAAAAAAAATTGAGTCGCCCAAAATTGGGCGATTGAACCGGGGTCCAGTCGCCCAGAACTGGGCGATTGAACCATGGTTCAGCCGCCCAGAACCGGGCGACTGGACCCCGGTTCAGTCGCCCAATTTTGGACGACTCAATTTTTTTTTTTTTTTTTTTGCTTTTTGGAAAATAATAATAATAATACTAATACAAATAATAATAACTTATAAATTAATGTGGCTTATTAGCTCAGTTGGTTAGAGCGTTGTACTAATAACATAAAGGTCACAGGTTCGAGAGTTGTACAAGTCATTATTTTATAAAATTAATAATTATTAAATAATGACTTGTACAGATCTTGAGACTGTGACCTTTATGTTATTAGTACAACGCTCTAACCAACTGAGCTAATAAGCCACATTAAACTATAAGTTATTATTATTAGTATTAGTATTATTATTATTATTTTCCAAAAAGCAAAAAAAAAAAAAAAAAAAAAATTGAGTCGCCCAAAATTGGGCGACTGAACCGAGGTCCAGTCGCCCGGTTCTGGGCGGCTGAACTATGGTTCAATCGCCCAGTTTTGGGCGACTCAATTTTTTTTTTTTAATTATTAATTTTAATTTTATTATTGTTGTTATTATTATTATTATTATTATTATTATTATTATTATTATTATTATTATTATTATTATTACTGTTATTATTATTAATTTTATTTATATTCTTTTTTAAGAATATAAAAAGTTAATTATTATTATTATTATTATTATTATTATAAATAAGAAATTTGTAAGGAGTGGCAATTTTGTAATTTTTTAAACTTCAGGGGCAAATACGTAATTTCCTGGGAAGGGGGGGTGGCGATAAAATGAAAAGGGTGGCGAAATATAATAACTCCCAATTTTTATCCGTCATGGGGGCTATTGCGTTGTTGATGGTAATATAAGGTCTTATTCACCCTATATCCACATATGTCACCTCATATCTACCCATCTTGCCCCATATCCATTCTATCCCACCTCATATGTACTACTTTAAATCAACTTTTTTTTTTTATTTTTATTAAAAATTATTCACGCAATTAAAAATATTAAGTTTATCTTTTTACATTACATGATTTAAATCAAATAAAATATACAATCAAATTTATTGCCATTCTCTATAGAAATTTGTCAATTCTTTATAATGACAATCAAATAAGATATACAATTAAAATTTATCAAATTTTTTGTAATACGAAAATAAATGTGAGACAAAAATAAGGTGCGTATATACATTATACTTCTTTCGTTCCAATTTACTTGCAATATTTTTTATTTTTAGATGTTTAATATTACTTGCAAGCTATTTGGCAAAAAGCAACTATATAATTCTCTATTTTACCTTACTTTATTCTTTTTCCTACATATTATTATCGATCTTATCCATGTAAAATGGGGTAAAATTATCATTTTGCTTTGAATAATGGTATTTCTTAAATATTGTGCAAGTTACTATGTTGCAACTAAAACAAAATAGATAGTATATGCATAGTATATCTAATTGGCTATAATAAATAAGAATGAGTTTAAATACATACCTAAATATACATATATAGGTATAAAAATTTTATCCATCATAAACAAAAGTTAGATTTTTATGTAGATACGAGAAGGGGAGGACATACTCATTATGCCATCCCTATTTGGGTGTACACCAGACAAATAAGACAAAATAATCGTACAAAATATCAAGGTTAGCAGTTCTAGACTATTCATTTGTCCTCGTTAAATTGCATTAAAGAGAAAGTGAAGAAGTTTTAAGAAAATAATAATAAATAAAGAGAGAAAATAAATTGCGTGGATAAAATTAAAAGAGAGTTAAAATATATAAATTATATTAAAAAAAGTGGCGAGTTATTGTCTAAAAATAAAAATAATTGAAATAAATAGGATGGATCAAAATAAAATATAATGCAATATGATCTCCAGCTGCCTCTGCTTGATGCCATTACTTCGCATGGCAAATGCCTCCGCTGCCATCTATTAAACCAACACTACCTTCTTTCAACACGTTTCACTTTCTAGTCCGTCCGTCCGTCCGCCCATTCATCCATCTCCATATACTCGTCCAATACTTCTATAAATAACGTACACATTTATAAAAACCACATTTATTTTCATTTTAAAATAATCATTCATATTAAGCAAGTTGTTAATTGTTAATCAATCATATACAATGATTAAGCAGATGAAAAGTGTAGCAATAATTGCAGTGCTGTTGATACTCCTAATGGGAAAATCAAAAGCAGGCTTTAGATGTGGGAAATTAGCGCACAACGGCACTTGTCCTGTCGGATTCTGCTGTAGTATGTCTGGATATTGTGGCACAACACCTGAATTTTGTGGTAAGGATCGTTGCCATAGCCAGTGTACGTCTTCCAATAATATTGGAGCCATCAAATCTCGTAAAATTTCGACCGACAAACTTACTGTTGGAACCACTCCTTGAAAAACAAATTAAACTGAACTATTTTTTAGTTTGCACCATAAGACTCAAAAAATTCTGAATAAAAAACCGTTTTGTATGACAATAAAAAATTAGTATTAGCTATATTTGTTGTACTAGCTAGCTTAGCTACTAATAATTAGTCTTCCGTCATAGTTAAGTTGTTACATTTTCTTATTTTATGGAACAACTTAGTTTGTTAAAAAAAATATGACAATTTAATAGCAATAGATGACTAATTAGGTCTTATTTATATGAGATAGAAGTATATATTGTGATTGTGATCCTGGTTGAGTCTAGCTATATAAATTTCGTGTATTTATTAGTTGTTTTATGCTTTGTCGCATTTGTTATTTATATTTGCTTCTTTTCATTGCTCCGTAACATATTATTTATACTAAATAATTTGTCCGATTGTTTAAACTTAAAATTATAAAAATTTGGTCTTATGTAAGTATACAATAAGACGAATAAAATAGAATCTCACATGATTATGTTTTTTCTTTTATAAAAGTTGAAATATATAAATTAAGGTATCGACACCATGATCAAAAGTCTTTTTATGACTTCTTTTGATTATTAAATGGGCAAATTGATTACGATAAAGGACAAATCCGTGATAAATTTAAGCATCAGAGCTAAAAAGTGACTGATATCTTCGTGGTAATTTTAAGTATCAGAGCTAAAAAGAGACTCGATACCTTAAAATGTTATCAAGTAGAACGTAGAAAATCACTTGTAAAATTATAATTTTACTTTTATCAAATAATTAAAAACAAAATTAATCCTCTATAATGAAGGTTTATTATTTTTATTTTACCTCATGTCCATAAAACATGAAGAACCACAATGATTAAGGAATGAGAATTATCTTAGAAAATACTCCCTAACTAATATGTATTAGCTTCATTATTATTTTCTAGCATCGTGAAGTTTGTATGACTATAAAGTTTCATCCACTTACAATTTTTTAACTTTAAATCTGGTCCGCAAAGGATGTTTGAAAAAACTGAGAGAACGAAGTAGACTTAAGATGGTAGTGATCACTGATCAGTAGTGGACGACATTTGAGTGCGATTGAGAGATATTTTGTGATCCACCCACCAAGCAATGTTTATGTATCATAATCTCGTTATATATTAGTTCTGATACTGTATTAAGGAACCAATTTAATTAGAAGTTTAAGTTGATGATTGAGGCTTCATAATATGTTATATACTTTTAACAAACTGTACTTTCTAACTCTTCTCGTCTTTGACGAGATTTTTTTAAAAATTATAAGATCGGTCAAGAGAAAGATAAAACCAAGTGAAAATTCATTTTAAAATAATTTCAATACTTATTTTAAATAAATAAAACTCGATTCTCAAAAAGAAATTACTATTACTATGGGGCTACGAGCAAGTAAATTTAATACTCTCTCCTATTTAGCTTGTGTGTCCCATTTTCTTTTATGGTCAAGTCACCTTAATTGTCCCATTTTTATTTTTTATATGGGTTTTTGACTTTTATGCCCTTAGTAGCTTTATCCTATTTTCAATTATACCCTCCATTACCCATACTAATTTTCTTCCCTTTTAATTAATCAACATATCTAAATCCTAATTAACATACCTAATCATTTAAACACTCCCTCCCTTTTTAACCCTAAAACCCTACCCATCCCCATTCCCCTTACTGTTTTCGTATTCTACCCTTTTAAGAACCCTAATTTTGGGTTGAAGCTTCACCTTCTTCCTTAATTTCATTCGTGTTGTTCTCTGATAACCCTAGATCTGGGTTGATGCTTCACCATCTTCTTTAATTTCTTTCGTGTTCTTCTCATGGCAAACTCCAGTTTGCCTTTTAAATCCCCCCTGAAGAACCCTCAACTGTCATTAACCTCACCCCTGAAGAACCCTAACTTAACAATCAACTCACCCATGAAAAATCCTAACTTGCGTACTTCTTTACTTCTGAGAATCCTCAAATCCCCTTACAAATCGCCTTCTAAGATAGAGTTTAAGGGTTCGATGATGGAAACCCTAGATCTGGACTGAAATCGTTTGAGGAAGAGTGTTTTGATTACTATGATGACTCAACTTCTGTTGAGACTGATCCTAACTGGGGAAGAGAACTTGACTCTGAAGGTGAACCCATTTACACACCTGAGCCTGATATGTATCCTGATCGTGAATATTCTTCCATTGATGCTGTTTTTTCGAATACTGATTGTGAAGAAGAAGATTGGCTTTATAAGCTTGGTCCTTTCTCAAGTGAGTTTCTGTTCGTGTTTGGTGCATGTTGATTTTGATTGATGATGATTTTTAATTTAAACGTTTTTGTATGCATTTTATTTCATTGCTCTGTGATCTGTAAGTGAGAACATTTTTTAGCCACCATAAAATCGATTAAACGTGGTTTGGATTGTTTTCCAACGTTTTAAGCACAAAGATGTTCGATTTTCCACTCAATGATTTCAAAAAAATAAATAAGTTTACCTGAGACTACTAAAACAACCAATTTTTTCATTAATAAATATTTGAATACAAATGTTTCATTGAAAACAACATAAAATTTTGTTTTTTGCATCTGAAACATCCCATGTTAAAGATTCCATAAATATGTCCAAAGTCAAAAGGAATTTACATTTGAAACATGTTGCTGTGTTGGTTAAGATTGTGTTGGCTGCTGTTCTGTGCTGTTGTTGCTTTACTGTGTATCCCAAAAAAAGTGTTGGTTGCTGTTTTTTTTGTTCATATGCTGATTTCTGTTTCTCCTGTTGAAATTCTTTGAAATTGGTTGTTGCTATTTTCTGATAATTCTACATTCCAATGTCAACATTGTCATTGACTTGCATAGTCCCTTGATCAATCCCCCTTGCATAGCCAATCAGTTCCACAAGCTTAAACTTGAATGCATCATTTTGTTCACCATATTCACATTTAGATAATGCAAAGCTTATCTGTGTAACTTGTTGTTTTCATTCAAAGTCGATTTGATTGCGTTTGTGTGCTTTCTTATGACTTTGTTCTTCTTCCACCTACACACCGTTGTTTGTGGTACCTCCATCTGCTTAGCTACTGAATGTTGAGCACCCTTGATTTCATATTTAATGGCCTTAAACTTTTGTTCATCGAATTTGATTTTGTTGCTGCTTCTCTGCCCACTTTCTTGCTGTTGAGGTTAATCACTGTGTTGTTATTCGTGATTTGCTTCTTTACTTCACTCCACAAACGTGTGATTGTTTTCCTACACACTTGAAACTCAGTCGCAAGTGCATTGATTGTGCCTAGCACTGGTTTGCCCTTCTTATTTTATGCAGACAGCAGCTTCTGCATTATTTGTGTTCTTTGTTGAGTACTTAAGTTTTTTAAAGGAGCCATTTTTTTAGATGAATGTGTAATAAATGACCATTGTCAGCGTCTATTTATTGTTTCCGTTTTTTCATGTAATGATTGATTATTTTTGTTGTTTTACAATTCATTTTTTGGCGCCTAATACCCATTAATCTCAATTTATGCCACTTCCATTTTCATTTTGTAGTGTGCTTTGAAATTTTTGTTGAATAAATGGCGCCAGACACCAATTTCGTTTTCTTGCACTGGCGGCAATTTTTGATTTCCTTCTGATTTCCTTACTTTTGGACATTTTAATTTGGGGTTTCAAATAAATTTGGGTAATGTGATGAATTTTTTCAATTTGAAAATTACCAAATTATTAATGCGTCATTTTTGGTAATTTGGAAAATCTAAAGTCAATGTTCGCAAAAAAATTCGCACTCAAATAATCAGTAACGACTGCAACTACACCGAAGCTGTTGAAGAATTGAGAAGGCTATCTGAGATACCGTAACTGATGTATTTAATTTTCTTTAATAATCTAAAGTCCTATGTAATTTCCAAAAATTATTGTAAACATAGGACTTAATTATGTAATTCCGGACTTAACTAGATGATCGATGTAATTTTGGCCTTGTACTGAAAAAAATTTCAGACTTTTGGTGCCAAAAAATCAGCTTTTAAATTGGGCTACAAATTGCTTGAAATTGGAGGGAATCATTAATTCCTTAATCCTTACATTAAAAACTCATAATATCACTCTCTTTCCTACCCTTAGGGTCCCATTTTGACTCTCTCTAAAATCCGTGAAAAGTCAAATGGGACTCCTAAGCTGAATAGGAGGGAGTATTAAATCTTTTCATCCTCATTTCAATTACCCAATCCCGACCCATTTCAAAATTGTAAAATAGTATTAGAATTCAGTGTGTTATCAAACTGTATTATCAAATATAGAACATTGTATTATCAAATTGAATTTCTAATTTAAAAATATTCTAGGATTGAAGAGAAATTTAATTATTATTATTATTATTATTATTATTATTATTATTATTATTATTATTATTATTATAAGTCATTTATTTATTTATTTTTTAATGTATCTCAAATCATAAACGAATTTACAAAAAGTTTATAAAAGTCGAGCTATAAGTTGAGCGCCCAAACTCATAATATTTCTTCTATTTTCAATGTTCTTCCCATTTATTTTTTTCATGGATCCCAATGCGAATTTAGAGGTGAAACAATTTAACTTGTGAGTTTTTAAAAATTCTAAAAAATTAATATTTTAGAAAGTATATATTGAGATGAGAATGTTTTCATATAGATTAATGAAAAATTATATTCAAAGTTTGACACTAAAATTCGTAAATTCTATTCGAGAAAAAATATAAAAACAAAGGGAGTATTATTAATATCAGAATTTTTAAATGAGACGATCACATGGTGGTGACACTTTTTTATTATACTAGTTCATGTATATTTAGTCTATAATAATAATCACTTAGGCCGTCTCGTATTGAGGACAATCTCATATAAAACAAGTTGTATTATTATAGAAAATTCTAACATTTTTTTACATTTCATTTTAATTTATCTTTATTTAAAAATAAATAAAACTTGTTATAACAAGTCATCTAATTCCAGGTTATTCTAAGAAATACCCCTATTATTAAAATTATTCATGATTAATCAATACGTGGAATTATTATAAGAAAATTAAGAAAATATTAAATTATTCTAGTTAATTTATGGTTATTATTATTATTATTATTATTATTATTATTATTATTGAAGCCAAGTCAGATCGTCAAAAGTTCTAAATATCTGATCAACACACAAGCCAATGAGATATACGATTAAAAAAAAATTAAAATACACCAAAATAATAGAAAACAGTATCTTGAATCTTGATACATTCAATGATCTTTGAATTCATACAGATCCATAAATCATTTTAATACATCTATTATTCTTACTTAGAATTTCAAACTAGTAAGGACTTTCACCGACGATATTACCAGGCGGATTATAATAACAAACCGTTAAACTCGTTCCATTCTTAACACAACTTGTCTGCGAACACCCCAACTCCGCCGTCTTCCGCCACACCACCTGTGTGTAGACCCCACACTGTTGCCCCATCGTACACGTGTTATTCTCATGATTATAGTACTTCTTTTCTGCCACCCAAGCATCCACAGCCATTTTCGGGCCCACAACCGAACCTTGTGCCCATAACTGGTTGGCCCCGTACTTGATCTTGTTGCTACTCAGATCTGCGAATTGACAGTAGTTTTTCAGCCTCTGATACATCACTAAACGGGCTGTGGCGTTGGCTAGAGTCGGGCTCCATTTTAGTGGCCCTACTCCGACTTGGGCCCGGGCTTGGTTGTGTGCATCTATGAATTCTTGGGCTTGTGGTGTCAGTGGGGGTGGACCTTGGCCGTATACTGACGACAAGATAAGTGGTAGAACAAGACTGAAAAAAAGGTGGCCCATTTTTTTTATGAAAAAGAAAAATGAAAGGAAGTGGTTTACAAAACTAAAATTGAACTCTCGATGCATTAATAGCATGCCATAAAGGCATACCCTCTCGTCGGTCCCACTCAATTTTATCTAACTTTTATTTGAGAGTTATTTAGACTTTTTTTAACAAGAATTTATATGCTAATAATTATATTTATTGGATGAATTTGAAAATTTATAATTGTAGTTGGTCTCAATTGATTTTTCTATAACTAATTTAGACTATACTTTCTCTTTTTTTTATGATGTTTTTATATGTTATTTTAGGTCATTTTATATGTTTTACGAAATAGTTTTTCTATTTTAGACATAAGTATATCACAAATTTAAAACATATTTAACTTTATTCATTTTAATTTTAATATTTTATTAATGTTTATGGCCCTTATATATCTTCCATTAACTTCAGTATAAAATTTTTATATTTCTTATGATTCTCACATGTTTTTAACTAACTTTATTTATTTGAATATTTTAAAAATATTTTTAATCTTTAATTTTATTTTAATATTTTTTAATACTTATGTCTTCTACTTTTACTCCATTAACTGTATTATTCACTAAAATAATATATTCACAGTTTAAAAAATTCAATTTTTTAATTCCTCTAAAATTCTTTATAGAAATATCAATAGAAAACATAGGGAGTTCTAATTTTTTTTTTTTTTTTTGGAGTAATGCTATACTTTAACACACTTTTAGTTTCTATATTTTCTAGTTCTGAGTTCTGACCCTTTACTTTGTTATAATGGGATAGATGTGAATGAAGGGCAGTATTGTACTTTCAGAAGTATTAATAAGTGCTGACCAGGAGTTATTGTGAATTGTTGACAGCGATGTGAATAGGGATGCAGGCGGGGCGGGTCTAATAGGAGACACGCCCCATCCCCGCCCGGTTTGATGGGTTATTGGGCGGGTACGGGTATAAAATTCATACCCACCGCGGGGATGGGGATGGGGATGGGTTATAGGTGATACCCGCCCCATTCCCGCCCCTCCTCAAGATATGTACAAATTTTGGGAAACCCTAAATTTATTTTCAAATTTTTTTTTTTCAAATTTTGGGAAATCCTGAATTTATTTTCAAATTTTGGGAAACTCCGATTTATATTTTTTTTTAAAAAAAATTTATTTTTAAAACCCTTGATTGTAAAACTCGTTGGAATTCAACATATGAGACTTTGGAGTTTGGATATGTATTATGGGTTTTAAGGTCTAAATGATTGAATATAAATAAGTGGGACAGATGGGTATTAAGCGGGGATTTGACGTGTGGCGGGCGGGAAAAATGGGTATTAGACGGGGATGGATACCCGATGGGTGGTGGGACAGAGATTGTTTTAGGTACAAACCCATCAGGGAGGGAACGGGGAAAAAATTTATACCCGCCGTGGGGATAGGGACGGGGATGAATATTGCATTAACATATGGGGATGGGGATGGGAATTCCAATCCCAGCCCCTCCCTGCCCCACCCCGCCCCGTTTGCATCCCTAGATGTGAAGTCGAGTGTATACGAGTTATCACGTGGGGAGTTCAAGATTTGTGTCTAGCATCACGTGCAGCATGTTGCGTTCGTGTTGTTGGTCAAAGCTTTTCAATAGCCATCTACATGAACAATTTTGACAAATAATTGCCCCTCTTTCTCAAATAACATACTACATATGATATATAAGATATTATATTAGTTTTTTTAGGTGGAAAAATAAGATCAATATTTAAAATTGTGTGGATGAGATTTATTGAAAAAAAATTAATTTAAAATATGTATCGACGTTCTCTAAAACTTGTAAATATTCCTTTGAGATCTGAAATGTTTTTAATCTCTAATTTGTCTTTTTACTCACTAGATTTGAAATATTGGCTTTCTACCATTTTACAGCTAGTCTTTTAAGAGACTCTGTCTTTGAAAGACGTATTTCAAGTCTAGCCCATTAAAGAGTAATGCCTACTTACCATATTCTTAATATCTACTTACATTATCTTTAATGCTTACTTACCGTATTCTTAATGTCTACTTTCAATATCTTAAATGTCTACTTACAATATTTAAAAAAAATATAATGGACCGGTCCTATTAAAGATGGTCTCTCAAAGAGACCGTCTCTCACGAGAATTTGTGACCAGTTTATGATGGACACATATATTGATAGGAATGACTTTGCTAGGTGGAGATGGTTGGTAATTAAGGAATGACCTCTCATGTTGGTCCATAACAACTTGGATTTTTTCCTAAACGTGTTAGACTATAATTACGGCTATATTTGGTGTTCAAACTATAATTAGAGTTAATTTTTATAAACGATGATTATAAGGATACGTAGATGAAGAAACCTGAATATCGAGGAAGTGGTGTCCGAATGCACTTGAGTCTAGATAATGAGTGGAAGTGGTGATTGACATCGCTTAAAGTCGAGCTGGTGACGGTCATAGTAATTGACTTTTTTCTTCGAATGGTAATAGTAAGAAATCAATGATTATATCCTCAAGAGAAAAGAAAGTGTTTATTCAAAGAAAATTATGTAACAAAGAGAGGGAGTTTTGAAAGTAAAAAATGAAACAAAAACAAAAGAATGAAATTAGTAAGTTGAGGATTTTGCAACTCTCTTTGACTTTATTTTTGATTGCTCTACGTATTTCTCTATTTGTTTGTTGAGTAGCTCAACTTAGAATTAAGGTATTCATAATAATTCCTATTATTTATTAGATACTTCTTAAAGAGCGTAGACCATAATGGAGAGAGAAAAACTTTGAAACTAAATTATTCTCTCGTCTAGACGATTTTCTAAATGAATGGTCTAGGATTGTATTATACAAGTTATAATCTGAAATAAACTAAAAAAATTCCTAACTCTCTTAGTATATAGGATAAAAAGATTAGGTAATGCCGCATTATAAATTCTTGTGAGACGGTCTCATTCTGAGATGCACTCATGCATGCGCTTAATAAGCTAACTGATACAATTATTGACATATAAACTCCTTGTTTCAAGTCGTCTCATCAATAGACGATTTCTCACAAGAGTAAGAATCGTGTCAAAAAAAACTCTTAAATTCGAGCTTCATTGGGAATCACGTATGCGCATGATTTGATCTTTAAATTCAAACGGGGAGATTGATTATCAACTTGGCCCTTTTCTTGACTCTTCCTAGTTAGGACAATAATAATAATTTCTCTTGATGCATTTGGGAGCCTTCTTTTTGGGCTTTACTTATGTGATTTTGCTTTCTAGTAATTATAATAAATTACCTATTAATACAAATTTTTGTGAGACATGATGTTTTTTTTAGAAACCATCTCCAATTAGGTCGATCCATTATATATTTTTTTAAAATATTTTAAATAGGTATTAAAAATGATGTAAGTAAACATTTAAGATATTGATAAGTAAACATTAAGAATAATGTAAATATGACAATAAAAATACGATAAGTAGGCATTTATCTTTAATGGGCTGGGCTTGAGATACGTCTCTCAAAGAAATGAATAAATGTAACATAAGTTGAATATCTTGCCCCATTTAATTAATTGAGGAAAATAAGTATAAGTATAGGTATATGTAATTTTTTTTTCCACTCGATAATAAATTATACTTGCCACTTTACTTAAATTCATCATACCACTTTTCAAAAAAAAAAAATTCATCATGCCACCTTTCATAAAAAATAAGATTCATCATACATACCATATTCCAAACCCAATATAACATTATTACATATAATTTAACTTAATCTACGAATCTTAGAAAACTCTATAGAATAACAAATAAGTCGAGAAAATAACAATAGTCCGTAAGAACATTAAACGTTTTGAGCCAATGATTCATGTATTGCCCACAAAAAATAGTACTCAAGTTCCATAAAACACAAATAAATAAATAAATAAACAAATCAAAGGTAAAAAGAACCACAAATCCACAATTAACATTGAAAATTTAAATTAAAAGGATAATTGTTACAGAAATCTACATATCTATAGTCTATAGTCTATAGTCTATAGTCTATACAGTGTAAAAGTGTATCACTTCATTCCTTTGAGTTGCCCCTTTTGACCATTTTATACAAGGCAAACCCTAAGCACCCGAGAGAGTATATAACATTATATTTCCTCTGTTTCATTATACTTGTAACTGATAGTGATATTTTCCAACACAATATATCACAATCACTTTGTAAGTATTTCAGAACGGAGGTAAAATGTAATACAGAAAATATCAAATTTAGAAGCCAACACCCCCATATTTTAGGCAGCCATTCCTTTACAATTTCCAATGTTACTATGAATAACCAAAACTATCACATGAGAAATGAGATATATACACACACACTTCTCTACAATTTAGGAAGGACCCATAAATTAAAGAGAGAAGAAGTAAAAGACATAAACCAAGACAAGAAAGCCATAACAGCAGAAAGAGAATATCTACTGCAGATCTTTCCAGTACACAATGGACTATTAGCAGCTATCATTATTTGAACTACGCTTGCTGTCGAACTTGCTGCTCCTAACGAAAGAAATGATAAAACCTGATATAGAACGAACAATCCGCGCTATTAATCGACAATGTCTACTGTCTAGAGACTTCTAAGACGATAAAAGATTTAAGTTTAGTGAGGTTGAATTACCCAATCGCCTGCAACAATTACGGTCATTACTCCGGATTGTCGTGGAGGGCATTTAACAAAGACAGAGTATGCATCAACTAACCCAAGTGTCATACTCCACGGAATCACTAAACCCATGACAGTAACTAAGAAGCTGCACGAAGAAAACAAAGAAATTCATCAACACAGGCTGCAAGATATTCTGATTACGATAAGCAGTACAATGCTTCATATTTCCCTAATGTTTTTATTATCTGCAAGGAGGGTTTACCATGTGAAAAAGGAACATGTAAAAAAGTGCAACAATTAAAGATGAGCTTAAGATTGCGCCACTGCCGAAGTACATGTTTACATTTGAAGTGAAAATGCACACAACCTACTATATGAATGGCTTTGCTTAGTTGCACCCACCGGATAGAACAATCAAAACTAAACATGGCAAGTGTCATAATTCTTCTTCATCATCATCATCATCGTCATCATCATTATCCAATGAGTCTCGCCCAAGGCAGGGTCTGGGGAGGGGGCAAGTGTCGTAATTGTCTGTAATTTAATGAAATGTCTTATAATCCCATAATTAATTTTTCCGGTCACCATTGTTTGATATTAGATAACGCACAATCCGTATTTATTTTCTGCAAGAAGCTTCCTTTTCCCTTACAAACCTAGTCCATTCACCCGCAACAGCAGAGCAAAGTTCGTTGAATCTTGTTTGACATAGTAGAATTAAGTCAATTGTGAATAAGTATGTAGTGCATCACAAGATATTGCTACACATGATTCATTTAATCACACAAACTGTGAAATGTAGGTAGCACGGCCTAGTTGTTCCGGCCATTTTCTGCATTGTATCTACTGGTTATTTCCTCTTTCTTCTTCTTCTTCTTATTATTATCTTCTTGTACAGATAAGGGTGAAACACATCCAACAAAGTGCTCTTTGGATAGTCAGTTGAGGACTAGGAAATTAATCTCAAATCACAATCACTTTTCATCACAACATTCATAACAAGTATGAAGTAAAAGATAGGCAACGGTCACTTAATCTGTAAGCAACAGCTAGAAGCAGGGCCAACTCTGAAATTTGAGAGGCTCGCGGCGAAATATAAATTATGTCTCCCTAATCATTAAATATACTATTATAGACTCTAACTATTAGGTATTAAAGTGTCATTTTTCTAATTTTTTGTATAGGCCCGAGGCACAGCCACCTCTTGTCCCCTTATAGGCGGCTGTGGGCTTAGAAGATGATCGAAAGTTCAATCAAACAACCTAACCAATATCCTTACCCAATGAAAGGTTTAGTTTAAACCATGTGAAACAGTTAGTTTAAATCACTGCCCATAGTATCTTCTAATTTTGTAAGCTAAATAACAAAAAAAATTCATCGCCAAATCCTTAATCCCAACAAAAAGTAGGGTCGGGCTACATGAACCAACTGATGATTTCTAGTGGTCGTCAACACTCAACATGATCAAACAAATCCAACAAAGATTACGGCTGGCTATATGAATCAATTGATCATTTCTAATGGTTGTCAACATAATTCTTCTCAACAAAACATTGATGATTGCCCTTTTCTCGAGATTGGTAGAAAAGTTAAAAACTAACTCCCCCTAATTCTCAAACTTTATTATTGTAATTAGAATTACAAAAATTCCTTCTAGAAAAATCTTCTTCATTCAAATTAGAGTTCAATTCTTTGCAAAACCCATCAATTATCCAAAAATTAAACAATCCCATCCTTCATAATCGAGTAAAACTCAAGAACAAAAAGAGTATTATAAGTATTCACAGTAAAAATCACATGCAATAATCAAACCTAAATTGCAGTCAATAACAACAAAACCCCAGAATCAAACAACAAAAAGGAAGAAAATAAAGAGAAATGAACGTACCAGAAAGCAGTAAATCCATAGAAATTAACATCAAGACACATAAAGAACAGAGAAGCAGTAGCAAAAACAGTCTGACCCAATCTAAGAGCCAAGCTCGCACTAGTGCCCAATGATCCAGGCACTTCTTCCACCATTCTCCGAACTATTTTCCTTACAAGTCATCATGATTTCTCACCCACATATTTTTTATTTTTCCAATTATGTAATTAATGCGAAGGACCCAAAATAAAGAAAGAATTAAAGAGAGAATTTGTGACCAACCACTCGTCAAATGAATTATGGAGAAGTATGTGAAATGAAATGAAAGCGATTCTACGTGTGTTGTTCGTGATAATCTATGAATGATGAATTTGATTACCTGTAAAATTGAATGTCAGGATTGAATTATTGATTGGTAAGGTTAGGTTATGAGGTATATGAGCAGTTTTTACAAGACTTTCTAATTTGTATTGTCAGCTTTCTTATTTAATGTGGCGGGGGTAGCTTTGCCAAATTTGGAGAAGTATTAGGAAATCTACAACTTCTCTTTAGATAAGTCGGTATTGACTACTCAAAAAGAAAAAATAAATAAAATCGATATTGACTACTAATCTTTCCTCGTATCAAATTTGTCCAATAATTATTTGAATGAAAAATTTTAAAAAATTGGATATCTGATTAATCTGTATTCGAAAATCGATTTTTCGAATAGTGAGAATTATGATTCTGTTTCAAATCGTAAAAAGTTGATATTCGATTTAATTTGGACTAGAAAACAAATACTGGGTTTTAATTTTTTTTTTTACAAATTAGCATTTTCGTACATATTCATCTTTCTTTCTTTCTTTAATCAAAATTATTTTTTAAAGTTTGAAAAAAGAATTATTTAAGAAATGTGGTTGAATTCTCAGTATAAATTACTCTCTCCGTTCTTTTTTATTATTCTCGTTTACTTTTTGCACAGATTTTCAAAGTAAATTTTGAACCTCAATATCCCTAAATATGCATTATAAAAAATTATAAAAAATTTAATAAAAAAAGTATACATTATGACGAATTTAAAGAAATCTCACATTGATATACTTTTTCATCTATATATGTCTTAAAATTTTAATCAAATGTCTCTCTTCAAAATAGAATATTCTAAATAAGAAGAATATTAGAAAAAAAAAGTAATTAACAATTTATTAATTATACAAGATAGTTGTAGTTGATAACTAAACACTTTGATGAATATGAGATCTCCAAAGATACAAGAAAATAATAAGTTGAACATATAGCCACAAAGTATTGATTTGATTGTTGGATCAATTTCTATTATAATGTTTGGGGTCAATAATTTTTGGATTTTATATATGTAAATTTAAAATGATACTTCTATTAAATTTTTTATGTACCTTTCAATTTAAAGTTGAATTAAATTATATTCTCTAAAAAAAGAAACTCCACTAGATGAACTCAAGGTAGGTTGCAAAACTCAAGGTAGGGTTTGTAAAAGTGATGTGCCAACTTCCAAGAAGAAATCAAAAAGATGGGAAGCTTCCAAAATCAACGGATGATATGAAATGTAGGTACCTACCATTCTTTTTGTAGTAGTATCCTACATTCCTACTATCCTTTGTTTTTTGGCGTACCCAAATTATATTCCTAAATGCACTTAATTTACTTTTGTTGTCTTTGGTTGGAGGAGATGCAAAGAGAGCTAAATATGCCCTCTTGATTCCCTGCCCATTGATAGTGCATCACCAAATTCAACTTATTCCTTATTTTTTAGAATTGTGATTTTATTTAAAAATTTAAAATTAACTCAAATTTATTATTTAGCAAATTCAAAAACTGTAATTTAAATTTAAATTGATTTCAACCTTAATTTAAAAGTATTCGAAGTTGAAAATTGGAGAATGAAAACTCAAATCTTGTTGATCTGAGCTTGTTATTTATAATTTTATAATAAAAAGATTTATAATTTTAAATGGATTACATATTCTCGAACAATACGTAATTATTATGACTTTTCTAGGATAGCCTAGAAATTAAAATTATGAACCTTTTCCTACTCCAATGTTGATTCTCTCTAATATGGTTTTAAATTGTATTATGCTTGTGAAGATGAGAGTATATAAATTTAAAATTTGAACTATATAGTCTATAAGACTCGAAGAGTATATAGTTGTTTTTAATGGAATAATTATTTTTACTCGTCATTTTTAGGTTGAACTTAAAAAATAATAATTACTAATTTAAACTTTAGAGTCTGAGTCTTAAAGTTTCTAACAAATTTTTTAACCCTAAACTTGAATATAAAAAATTAACAATATAGACATTTATATTTGTAGCAACCATTATCATTTGGTAGTCTTACTATTTGCCCTTTGACATATTCTCACTGATATTTACATCTTATCTCTTTAGAAAAACTCATACAAAACATTTATAATTAAGTGTGCCAAATTTGATTTTTCAACAATGTAAAAAAACAATTATATATAAAACCGGATTCCAATAATTTGTGATCTAAATCAGGTATTCTGTTTTAAAATCAAGTACTCGATCCGAATTACCCACTTTATGAAAATCGGATAATTTACCAGATTTTTGAAACCGAATAATCCAAATTAGATATTTCGAATCAGATTTTATGAATACCCCTAAATGTAATAGTAAGTATTTTAACTTGACAATATAAACCTTTGTGGATATTTCTTTTATACGGACTTAGTCTACACTATTTAGTATGCACCAATCTAATAATAGTAAGTATTTTAACTTGACAAGTACAACAACAATAATGTCATTAATTTCAAAAGATTGAAATCGGCTGCTACATTACAACTTACAATAAACTAAAATCACATTAAACCGAAAGTTGAACTTCTGAAACTTGCAACATTCCTCTGCTTGTTAATCAGCAGAATACAATTTAGCTATGTACAAATGAGGCAGAACAATTTAGACTGCCTATAAATACTAAAACCAATACTAATTTGGCTTGCTTCATATACTGCTTACTTTGGCTTGATCAGTTTGAGGAGCACGGAAAGGCTTGATGGGGTTCTGGGAATATTTAACAGGGTAAGATGGCTGCATTACTATACCACATTTGCCGGTCAGACGATGGATGTTCCGGTGCATCCTTATGTATCCTTCTTCTCCCCATCCGTTGCCCCACGAGTTCCTGACGATCCAATAGTCGGTTCCATTCTCGGTGCCGTATCCTACTACAACCACAGCATGGTCTACCTTTGTTCCACAGTGACCAGTGAATACACCCTACAGATTAACATACACCAAAACACTTAAGAGTATGTTTTTTAAACGACTATGATCATGTTGGGATGATTTATCCCACCTCGATGAATCGATGTATTAAAGATGGTATCCATACTTTATAAATCATTGAAGCCCTTCCTCGGATTGTCATATGATTTTTGGATGATATCTCTTTGGCTTATGAATTGTATATACTTCGATTATATGATATGCTGGCATTGACATAATAAATCCAGCTAAACTTATTAATGGTATCAGAGTCGATGATTCGATCAATAATTAAAACGGTAGGTCAGAAAAGAATGACTTTTCTATCCTAATTGATTATCCCACGCACGAACTTGATGGGGTTTTGCATGTGCGGGGGTTGTCGAGATGGTTATCCCAAATCGATGAATTAAAAGTAGCATGCACACTTTATAAGTCATTGGAGCTCTTCCTGCCAATGTAATATATATTTTGGGATTCGGCTTATGAATTGTGTGCACCTCGTATATTTTGATTATATATTGGCATTGACAATAAAACTAGCTAAACTTAACAGATCAAATATCGTGGGGATGGATGTAAGAAATTACTTACCGATTGGTAGAGCTGAAGAGCTCGACCACCAGCCTCAATAGCAACACTAACAGGCTGGTGAGCAACTGCTTTCTTCAAAGCTCTCTCGCTATATGGCAGCACATCTTCATATCCATCAATGGTTACGACTTTTTTGTTCTTCTGTTAGTCGAAATTACGAAAATTTTAATTAGTAGAACAATTGCACTCCAATATGTAGTCATGTTTAAAAGAGAGCCAGGTTAGGTCAAGTAGACATACCCTGTTAAGGTCACACTGTCCATCAACACCTTTGTAAGGGTAATCCTCTTCAGTGTCGAGCCCACCATTCTCGAGGATAAATTGAAAGGCGTTGTCCATGAGACCACCATTGCAGCCTTGATCAACAGCTCGGTCACAGTCAACGAGCTCTTGCTCCGACAAAGAGGTCAAATTGCCCGTCACAATTTGGTTGATGGCTTCTATGGTTGCTACCGTTGAGAATGCCCAACAACTACCTATTAAGAGTAATCAGAATATATGTAAATGTTTTGGTGTCATATTGGAGTCTTGGGCCTTTTATGGCCCAATCCAAGGTTTTGAACCTAGAAATATATAGTTTGGGCTGCCCCACAATTAATGAATATCCAAATACTTGAAGCTAGCTTTAAAACTTTCATATAACAAACTACCAGTCAAAAGTCCTACATTTATAGGAATCCGTCATACTTTGTTCACTACCACATAGGCACCTACTTTTTTTTTTAGTCGATCAAGATTTGACTTTATTTTCTATTGAAAACTTAATTTTAAAAATCTGACAAGTGAACTCATTAAGTTACTTGTAAAATTTAGCAGTAATCAGATTAAGAACCAAAAGATTAAGTATAGAAAAAAAACGTAGTATAAAGGTTATATTTTTAAAAAATAATCAAAAGATGGAATTTTAAAAGACAACGAGCAAAAAGTAGGATTTTTAAAATTAAATTCTCCTTTAAAATGTTCATTTTATTTTGTATTATTTCATATTAAATTTATCTTGATATCATCTAAGCAACTTAATTTTTTATTTTATTTAGTTTATTTTGCACCCCGTTTTAAATCCCCTGCCACAGAATATGTTATAAATGTATACTCTCTACCACTCTCCACAAAAGCTTTTTTTTTACTAAAATTGTGAACTTAACATAAGACATTTTACCCAATCTAATTAAACTCGTGACCTCTTATCACATAAAACACTTGTAATTTTAGCAATGTCAAAAACCAAATTTAATTACAACATTTGGAATAAATAAAATAACTTAAAATTATTACTAATACACTTGCCTACAAATATTAAAAACGAAAGATTATGAAGAGCGATTCAAGTATGACAGAAAGAACCTATATACTCCAATTGCTTAAACTTTCGGAAAGCCAAACAGTCATCATCATTCATCTATATTAGGCTTCATATTGCTAACTGACACGTACTAAAACAGGAAAACCTCGTCGAGAAGAAACTATACTTTCTCTTATAGATAAATATTTACCAATATATGAATTTTATTTTTAATATTTTTAATTATAAATAATTAAATATATTAACAATATTTCTATTGAGACAAATCAAATAAATTTTAGGTGAATATATTATAGCTTATTTATTTTTAATAATTTAATATTTTGCAAAGTACATCTATTTTTTGCAATTAAAATTCTTAATATTTAGTTTTTTCAAATTATAGTTAACAAGTATTAAAATTTATAAAATATCAGGTTAAATCACATAATTGCAATTATTTAATTTAAAATACTGACCAACTAAATGGTTAGAATTCATGAAAAATAATTCATGAAAAATGCAACTTTTATCGGTAATTCGTAATTTATTTTTTAAAAAAACAAAAACTAAAAAATTCAGAATTCAGAAAAAGTCCATACCACATTGGCCTTGATCTTTGACGTGGTTAACAGCACCAACCTTACGCCAATCAACAGCCTTTGGTAACCGATCACCGGGTCGAGGCCAGTAACGGTTGTTAACCTTCCTGTCAACCGGGCTTTTATACGGGCTGGCCCGAGTTCCCAGGAACTTCTCTTTATATTCTTCATTACTCAAATCAGCAAACTTATTAAGCCCAAGTTTATATGGGCGGTCCACAGAGTTATGTTCATCAATGAACCTCAAATTATCTTTAAAAATCTCAAACCTCTTTTGATCTGGCAAGGCGTTTCGGGCCTTGCCATGGTGGGCTAACCACTTCTGGTATATGCCCATGACCTCCGCATTGGTTCGTGGGGCCAAAGCGGAGGTCGGGATTGCAAGAAAAAGAAAAGAAAAAAGAATATTGAGTAATGAAGAAAATTTCATGGTTAAATTTGATGGTGGTAGAAGGGGCAAGTTTAATTGTTGGTTAAGAAAAGGATTTTAGGAACGTGAAGATAAGGTTTGAAGGGAAGGTGTAACGATAAGGGCTATATATAGGCAGTTTTTTGAGTCCTCGTTCTACTAAATTAATTTTTTTATGGTTTTTTAAGAAATCAAATGTCGATAAGTTAGAATATAGTTTTATGGAGATTTGATTTTGTTTCGCTTAAAGCAAAAATATAGCCGGTCTTATATGAGATTGTTGTACGGCGAGATTACCTCAAAATAAAAAAATTCATAAAATAAAAGTTTCTGTTATTAGACTATTTAATCTAAATATAAGACATGTCTCACGTACCATCTCATACAAATATTTATAAAGCAAATATTACGTTCTTATTTGATCATTTCCATTCCTTAATAATAATATTGTCAAAGTTTTAATTCCAAATGATTAGGAACGGCTACATAAATAAATAATATATCAACTTCATTGATTGTCATAGGTGACATAATCATATTACAGATCTAGACTTTATATTAAGTATTCAAAAGTCAAAATTAAAATTATAAAAAATATACCAATAATTTTACATACTTATTTTTAGTAATCTAAATGTCAAGTGAGAGCACTCATAGTCTTTTTGTTTTTTTTTCTTTATTATGCATGGTAAATATGCCTAAATTTTCAAAAGTCAGAAAAATCAAATTAGATCAAATGATCCTATGGATCATATGTGCCTCCACCCATGTTTGATCCAGTTAAAAAAATATTTATTACTAATAGACAAATTAAATATACTCCTATATGTTATTGATAAGTTGGACTTGGATATCAGTCTTTCTTAATATTCCCTTCGTTTTATTGAATTTGTAGTGTTTTCCAGTTTGATCCATCCCACCTAATTTGATCATTTCTATTTCTGGACAATGGCCTATCATTTCCTTTTATTTTTATTTATACACTTTAACTTTCTTTTAAAATTTATCTACACAATTTATTTTCTCTCTTCAATTATTACGTTTTACGTTTTATTTTCCGTTTTATGAATATTATACTTCCTTCGTTCCATATCACTTGCAACATTAAGATATATGACACTATTCATTAATCACTTTAATTTATAATTAATTTTTAATCTATAAGTTAAAATATAGTCAAGTGAGATCATGATTGATTCATCTTATTGCGAAGATTACTAATATCAAATTTTTATAATTTTTTATTATATGTAATTAGATATATTAAGAATTGAATTAGTATATTAGACCGTATAATAAAATAAATGTTGCAAGTATTTTAGAACGAACGAAGTAACCATGGGCGAACTAGAAGGTAGGTTGCTATTAAAAATTTCGCTCTTACCAAGAAGAATCGAACCTGCAACCACGTTATGAACAAATGCATAACGCTTCCACCAAAAGCCACTAAGACAAATGATTTTTGCTTATACTAATGTGCTGAGCAAATATATAACCAAAAACCACGTTATGATAAATATATTATATTTATTTTTAATTCATGTATTATATGTATTATAATTTTTTCTAACAAATGTATTATATTTATTTCTATTTTATGTATTACACGTATTATAAGAACATAAGAATATAACATTATACTTTGTTAAGAAATAAAGCAAGAGTACATTATAGTTTATACCTTCTTTTAAACTCAATAAAGCTATATGTATTATATTTTTTTTCTTACATGTTTGTTTTGTTGATAAAACAATATAATTAAGTGCACAATTTTGTTTAGAGTTAAGATGCTTTCTTTATTTTAAAGGCTAACAAGTTAGTAAAATTTTACTTTATTTTTATTTTTTGCATTTTATATGCATCATTATATCTCATATTTTCAATGTAATGTAAAAATTAAAATTTAATTTAATAGTGCCTTAAAATGCATATTTATAAATATTGTCCCACCCCATTCCTAAAATCCATGGTCCGCCGCTGGAAGTAACAAATATTGCCTATGTTTTCTAATGTTCTTCCCATTTGAAATATTCTACCTTAAGGAGAGAAAAATTTAAATAATATTTTTGACACATATTTAGAAGATAAAATATATTCATGTGAGATCTCGTTAAATTCATCTTAATGTATACTTTTTAATTTTTTATTATGTATATTTAGAGATATTAAAATTTAAAATTTAAATGGAAAACTATAAAAAAGTAAATAAAATAAAAAAACAGGGGAATAATTTTGTAATATAACAATTTCCAGTAAAGTTGGTCATCATGGGGAGTTGCATAAAGGTTAGTTACGTGTTAACAGAAGGCTGCGTTGGCCTTTGGGAGTGAAGTTGGATGGAATTTTGGGGAATGCCGAATGTAGAAGCTAACTGCTAACCTAATCGCTATTTTTTTTTCTATGGTGGAAACTTGAGAGATACTCTTATTTATTTCACATTGAAAGGTGTAAATAACTAAAAGATATTTCTATTTTAGTGTAGTATAAGTGGTCATTTGAAAATTTTGAGATCTAATCTTGTTCTGACTGAAGTATTATTTTACTAAATAATATATCAAATTTTATTTTTGTTTTTTCATCAATTTTTTTTGTCTTCTCAAGGAATCAAAAAACACTAATAAAAAATAATATTTTTTTAAACCATTATTAATATCATTGTTAACAGAAATAAATAATAATTAACGTTGTTTGATATCATAAAAAGAAGTAAAATGTTTAGTAAAAGAGAAAATAGTTATAATCAAGAGAATCGAATAGTTTGTTAAAAATGTAAATAAAGTATATGATAGTCGTTTGATAAAATATATTAGACACATAATTTTATTTTATCCATAAAAATGTCTAAATATAGAAAAATTCATAATAAAAAGAAAATTTATAAAATTTATATTTGCAGAAATGAAAAAAACAAATAAGACTAGAAGGAAGGAGTATAAATTTATTTTCATACTCACCACTAACCACTTACAAAATTAATTATAATTTTACCGCTCTTTAGGAATTTTTTAACATACCTTCTAACAGAGTTTGTGCAACTCAACCTTTCAGGAAGTTGGTTGTTTGGGCTCGCCTTTTAACGGAAGATTCAGCTCTGGTCACTAAGCCTACCATTCTTCACCACCCACCTGCACCAATAACCACTTTGAAGTAATTTTTATATTTAACTTTTTACATATTTAATATATGATTTTAATTATAAAAAGTTAATATTATGAAAATATTCGATTAAACAATTTAAATAAAATCTCAACTGACTATATTTTTTTCTTACTCATTAGTCATAACTAAGTTTAAACGATAAATAGTGCAATAACTGTAATATAACAAGTATTTCCAAATAGAGGAAGTATATATTCACTATCCTTTTAAATTTTTATATAACTTTTTATTATAGTTTGTCCTATTAATTTTGCCCTTTTTTTTTGCTATGGCCTCAATCTTCTTCTTTTAATCTCATTCACACACTTATACTCTTCCCCTAACTAGTTATTTTTATTATTCACCGTTAATCTGTTATTCTATTCTCCAACTCTATTTCTTTTTCTAATAAATTCACTTATTTTACAACTTTTACGAAATAAGAGTCACGCATAAAATATTATTCCTCTAAATTACTCAATTTGCTTAAGTTTTACTTACTACTTTAACTCAATATATTTTCAATATATTTAATGTTTGACTTTTCATAATGTCCAATGTATTGATTCAATCATTAACATCTCTAATAATTTACAATAAAAAACTATAAAAAATTGATATGATAATATTACATTGAGAGGAATCAAATAAGATCTTACTTGAAGTAACGTATTAATCTTTAAATATCGTGCTTGCACGTTCTTTATCTCTCATCAGTTGTTCAACTTTTCCATTGTCAACCGCCCAAAGTAGTTGATTTCATCTAAAAATATTTTCTAATTTCAATTATAGAGTATGTCAAAGGGAGGAGTAAAGCTGATTGAAAATTTAATTTTAATATCTTTTGTGAAAATTAATATTACTTGCTCTTTAATCTATAAAGAATTATTACAACAATATAAATTTTTATATATTTATTTATTACAATTTAATTTAATGGTCACATTAATCACTAGCTTAAATATTCATTCGTGAATTATATTTTAAAAATCATATTCATATGGTATCTTACTAAATTTATATTTTTAAAAGTCTAATTATATAGTATTTTATTAGATTTATTATAAATGCGCATTCGTAATATATACTTTTTAAATATTTACATATATTAAGATCTAATTGTGTATTGACAATTAACCCATTCCTCTCCTCGTCCACAAGATATGCTAACTGAAAGCAAATACATATTAAAGATAATATTATTAAAAAATAATTAATATATGAAATTACTCACAGCAGATGAGTGATAGATTTCGATAATTTTTATTTAAACGATTAAAAACGATTAGATAGAAAATAGTTAAAAACATCAAATTAAAAATAAAACTTTGGAACAAGTGCGTGATTCACAAATAAATTTTTTTTATGAATTGTTCAAATTTTAGTATGTATTGTCAGTTTGGACACATTCTTTCTTTTTATTTTATTTTTTTGGTGTTATCTTTATTTGCTTAATCTTTAAATTTTATGATGGGCCAAGAAAGATTTGAATGAATATTCTAAATTATTTATTGAGGATATTTTGAAATTAGTATTAATTTTATTTAACTTTATCATGAAGGAAACAGGACGAGTCAGCTGTGACATCCCCATGTTCATGGAATCCTATCACAATGGATTAATTTGATTCCGGAATCCTTCTTCAGAAACGTAGGTATCCCCAATTAATAATTTCTAATTAATAACAGTAATTTATAAATCATCATAAAAAGACAAAAATAATAATAATAAAATAAAATTTGCATTGAGATGAATCAAAGAAAATCCCACATGACTATATTTTGACGTTTGATTAAGATTAAATTAATTGATAAATATTGTGAAAAAAACTAAATGCAACCTTTTATATGTATATATCGGAGGGAGTATTAGTTACATTTAAGTCTTAATATCTAAAAATATATTTTAAATTCTTTACAATATGAATGTGTATTGAAAATTTCTCTCTATATATACTCCCTACGTTCCTTAAAGAAGTTCTCAATTTTCATTTTGGGTGTTTTATTTGTTGTTTCCATAAGGAATCTTATCATTTATATCACAAATTTTAGACAAGAATAATCTCACTCATCTTCATTTTAATATTTAATTATACTTATGGTCCTCAAATATTTTCCACTAACTTCATTTTAACATTTTTATATTCTTATGGTCTCCACATGTTTCTCACTAACTTTATAAAAAAAAAATTTATTAGTTATGGTTCTCATATCTTTTCCACTAACTTTTTTTTAATATTTATGATGCTCACTTTTTCTACATCAAATTTATTATTCAATAAATTAAAATAATATCTCCACTATCAACAAGATTCAATTTTTCTTAATTTCCGTGAATATTAACGGAGAGAGTATAATATTTTAGAGCTATGATTATTTCTGAGTGAGACGATTGAACATATATACTAATAATTGCATTAATTAGGTATTTTGACCTGTATATAAAGAGTCTTACGAGGAGACTCTAGGAGAATTTGTGAATATGATAAGCTTAACGTTCTTTATGGACAGCAGCAGCTCCTACTACGCTATGGGTGTCTGCATCACATGCCCAACAAAAATACCAGTCTTCAATAAGACTATGTCAGTCTGATTTTAATAACTGTATTTTCTCCCAATTGTAAGAAAATTCTGGAAGAACTCAGTTTATTTTATGTTTACAGTTACAAACATGAGATTTCATCGGTTGCGCCCGCCTTCAAGATTCCCAGTTAATCACAAACCTTAATTAATACTCAAAAAATACTCTTTTTATTTTCATATGTTATTCTCAAAATAAAATTTATGAATTTTAATGTTAAATTTTAAATATATTTTATATGAAAAAACGTATTCATACTAAATCTTAATAGATTTGTTTCAATATAATAAATTTTTTAAATATCAACTATTTAAAATTTTTTTAAAAAATTATTCAATTTTTAAATTTACATTACAATCTACACTAAAAACGGAGTACGAGGCAACCTCCAAAAGGCCATCAATCAGCAGAGAAAAAGATAATACCCACTTGACAAACAATTTCAGAGCTGCTAATTTAATTTAATAGAAGTGATTTTAAGTAGTGAGCTCAAATATATTTCTTTATATTAAATTATGCTTTTGATAATCGGAGAGAATTGAAGGGAGTTTTATTTATAGTATAAGATTAATAATTTGCCTCTAACAGTTGGTTACATATTGATAGAGTAAGGTTAGAAATCTTTGTATCGGAATTTGTCACAGTAATTGTTTTGTTTTTTTAATGTTCCTCTTATTAGATTTGTCTTAATGTGTAATTTCTTATTATATATATTTTATAATTTTTATGATGCATATTTAGAGATTTGAGATAAGAAAATTACTTTGAAAACTATACAAAAAATAAATGAGAATACTTATCACCTTTTTCAATCATGGTTATGTTTGAGAATAACACATGTAATCACGTATCTAAAAAAATAAAGGTTGACTAATATATATACTTGATGGACTACTCTTCGTAATACCAATTTTATGATGGAACCTAAAAGGATATATATACAATCAACTCTCCTCGTATACGAGTCTTGTATCCAAGTTCAAATTTATCAAGTTATGGATCATGGATTTGATTTTAACCTACTCTTCTATTTTGCCAACCCATTCTGTAGAATGAAAATACTTACTATTTTAATAAAGCGAAAATTGTTAAAAATAAACCAATGTTTACTTGATCCGCTAAAAATAAATCTGAATATTGTTAATTTTTAAATGAATTCACTTATTCGGTATAATTGCTGAAAATAAACTTAACAATTGTTTATTCCTTATTCTTGACTTACAAACAAGTTTTGAAAATGTTCTTAAACAATAATTGAGTTTATTTTTGGCAATTATACTTAGTAGGTGAGTTTATTTAAAAATAAATAATATGTGGGTTTATTTTCTAGATCAAGCAAAAGTTGATTTATTATTAAAAATTTCTATATTAAAATAATGTCGACTAAATTCATAATAGACTTTTTTTGAGAAAGATTAAGAGTTATAAACTACGTGTTGCATATTACAACACCAATATGATAAAATATATACGGTGATTCTCATTAATAATATCTAATTTTACGAATTTTTTCTATAAACCACTGTAAATAGATAGAATAATTAGATTATTTAGCTTCATCTAACTAGCTTAAAGCAAAATCAATCCACATTTACAACTGATCAAATAAATTAACAAATTAAAAATCAACAATCAACAATCATTCGCCAAATACTTAATGTCTATCAATTAACAAAATTAACTAGTTCATCCCCTTTCAAACCCATGACAATCCATCTCTAAAGCAAAATATGAAGTGAACTAGTTAGGACAAGTGTTCATATTAAGAACAAAGTTCTAAATTTTAACCCTCTTTTAAATGAAACCTAAGTACCACTTTTCACAAAAATTATAGCCTAAAAAACTCTTGCACATTCCCCATGTTATACACTCTTCATAAAATTTGGAGAACTTTCATCGAGTGTTTGCGGGATGGCAATTCCTCTTGATAGACATGTTCGTTTGATATATGCACACCATATCTATCAACCACATGTTAAAACCGCTTAGAAAAACTACAAAACTAAATTTCTAGGCAACAATAATAATATTTTATTATTCTAATTACGTAATCAGATGTATGTAACCTAATCATTGATAGTGATCAAGGTCGCCGGCTCTACAACAAGAGCACTATGAGCAACGGCTCAGGGTCCTATTATTTTATAAGGTCTAATTTTTTTAATGTATTGATTTTTTATTTATATATTAAAAAAGAGTTATTATATTTTTACATAGATAAAAAGGTGATAATATAATAAATAGCAATGATTATCCATAATTAATGGACATTTGTGACCTTGTTAACGATTAGCTATTTGCTTTTGGGTTGTTGATTGATGGATATAATTTGATATTTTTTCATCAATATCATTGTGTTTAAGTAATTAAGTAATGATATTTTAATTTATGTATTTTTTAGGTTAATAAAATAATTGAGCATATTAGTGTTTTGTCTAATTGATAAAATTAGTAGTTTATTGATTATCACATGAATAAAGGTATAACATTTGTATTTTAAGAATTCATTATTTCGTTTTCGCTCAGGGCCTCAAAGTAATCCAAGACAATCCTGATAGTGATAACAAAATTATTTTTTTCAATTAACTCTTGGCACTAAACATCATCTACAACTTCGCATAAATAAAAGGAAAAATTGTCCAGAACAATCCTATATACTGCCCATTTACTGTGAATAATCGCTACTATTGATTATTTCTAAATAATCCAACCTTTGTATATTATTTGCTGACAAAATCTCTTTTCACATTTTATTCGACTACTATTGGTACCTACTAGCCGTTACACTCATTTATTCTTCCTCCTTATACTTCTTAGTTGGTCTTAAGCTACTTCTTTTTTGTGGTCGGTATCTAGTATAGCTAGTTAAAATATGGAAATGGGTGTTGTCAGCAAATAATATACAAAAGTTAAATTATTTAAAAATAATCAATAATAGGGATTAATCACAATAAATAGACAATATGTGGAAATTATTATGAACATTTTTCCTAAATAAAATTGCACATAATATAATTCATTTTGCTATAATCCCCCGAAATAAAAAAAAAAATATTAAGAAAGGTTCGACACGTATGTTGAATTTTCCGATTTACCACCTCTAAATACACTAATCAATGTCTATCATTCATCGATAAGTTAGAAATCTTGCGTAATGTTTCGGAGTTAAACATCAAAAATTAAAATACAATCTTAATAACAAAATTATTGTAATTTAGCCCAAAATATAATGATAATTGATAACTAAATCTGAGATGGCACACACTATACTTTGTCCTACACTTGTTTTCTGTTCTTCTACTTGATCCACTTGCAACAAAACCTCCTTACAAAAACATAATTAAATTAATACATGTGACCTAAAAGTTATACAAAAATTAATTTAAAGTACTAATAATAGAAAGTGAGATTAAACTACAAAGAAAAAACAATCAACCAAAGGCTGCGATTTTCCTTTTGACACGTCCTTACAATGCCCTCAATGAAAGGCTCTTTTTTGTTAGATTTTTTCAACATGTTTATTTCGGTTTAAGTAAGTACTATTTGTTCAGGTAAAATTATAAATTTGTTTCTCATCATGTACTATTTTGTAATAAAAAATATATTATATTATCATCATCATACTCAATGTATCTCGCCCATAAAAAACTATGATTAAGATTTGGAGAAGGAAGGACGACGATAACTCATACCTATAAAGAACAGTGCGGCCAAAGAGTCTCAATTCGAAAAAGAATAAGAGAAGTTTCTGCAAGGCCTATAGCCAAATGAGGCTAAAATATTATATGGTGAATTAAAAAAAAGAATTGAATCTTGGCTCAGTACATTGGAGCAAGTACACCTTTCTCCAAATAAATTCATAATTCATCTCAATCCTCAACCTATCTTATAATCGTAAAATTATATTTATTTGAATTTTGAAAGAAAAAAAAATCATATTTGGGTTACATTAAAAAACAAAAACCTTTATATTAGTCCACAAATTAGCGATTCGATACAAAAATGTCAAAGCCTCCTTCTAATAAATGAATAGATGTTAATGGTCGATATACTACTTTTAGTTTTAGATAATATTTCTAGTTTTTCACACGTTAAATTGGTTCAATATTATAATCTCATTTTATTTTTCCTTTAATTTATTATATATATTTATTTAGTTTTTGATATATCGACCTGAGTTCAAGACTGAATTTTCAATCCATTTTAATATATATAGAAATGAGAAAAGTGTCAAAAGTACCTAATAAATTTTTTCTCTCAAAAAGTACCTAATAAAAGAAGTGTTGTCAAAAAATACCTAACAATATTTTTTCTTTTCCAAAGAGTACCAATTAACGCGTTTCTTCAGTTGACCGTTAGATATAATGGTTGATTGGTTAAAATCAAAAACTCTTCTTCCTCATCTTTAATTTTTTTCCAATTCAATTTCTTCACTATCTTCTTTAGCTACTTTTTACTCAAAATCGAAATTAAATTGGAAAAGAAATTAAAGATGAGGAAGAAGAATTTTTGATTTTGACCAGTCAATTGTTATATGTGAGGGTCAATTGAAGGAAAACGTTACTTGGTACACTTTAAAAAAGAAAAGTTTTTGTTAGGTATTTTTTTGGCAAAACTTTTTTATTAGATACTTTTTAGAAAAAAAAATTTTTATTAATTATTTTTTGACAATTTTCCCCATAGAAATTTCTGATCATAATTTAAATAATGTGAAGTATGGTATTTTTAACCAAATGCTTAAATGTATGAGTACATATATATATAATTATAAATGTATGGCAATGCCTTGAAACTTCAATAACATATATTCCCTCCACACCAATATAAATGTCCCATTTGCTTGAGTACAGATATTAAGAGTGATGTGGGGTCCATTAAAAAGGTGGTAGTTGGGTAGGTAGTGAAGGGTAATTAATGAAGGGTAAGTAGTGAAGGGTGGTTGGGTAAGTAAGGTATATGAGGGTATACTCGTAATTACGTATGTGAACTAAGGGTATTTAAGTAAAAAAAAGATGGATAAAAATAGAAATGGGACAAATAATATGATTTTGACAAAAAAGAAAATAGAACATTTATATTGGTATAGACGGTGAATAATTTTGAGCGGGGAGAGGAAGAACAAAGTGGGTCAAAGCATGTGGCAAAAGGAAATAAAGGTTAATCAAAAGAACATCAATGAAATAGCCAGCTAAAAAAAGCATAACAACAAATTATGAACTATTACTATTTACGTTACGTTTTGCCTAGTAGTACTTTTTTTTTTTTTTTTTTATCAACCCGTACTGAAAATTCCAATATTATTTAAAATGTCAAAAAAAAAAATACTTATATATATTTTGCGAATATTCTTAATAAGTACGCATCTCAAATTTGTAGTAAAACATATATCAAATAAAATTTCAAAAGTTTACTCTTTACATCTTCATACAAAACAAAAAAACATCTAATTTCTTTATACACGTATATTTTTATTAAATTGGTAAATTTTAGACCAATTGAGAAAATCGTGGCACCTCTATTCAAATGTGGAAATTTATGTTGATTGAGTTTCATCCAAAAAATAATAAAACTTCATTATATTTTAATTTTCTTACTTTTGATATGAATAAAATATTATTTTTAATCAATTAGATAGATTTAAGTCAAATAAATTTTTATTTATAACTCAAACTTTTAAAAATTAATTAAAATAAACAAATATAACTGATAATCATTAATTTATCTTACAACATATCAAAACATATTTGTATGATCTTACGATCTAATTCTATCAATTTAGATTAAAACATATCTGTTTGATCTTACGATCTGATTCTATCAAAACATATCAAAACATAGTTGTATGAGCTTAGTTAAAATCC
>NC_080054.1:23730234-23742734 GCF_026212465.1 Amaranthus tricolor | reverse complement strand
CACAATTTTCAAAGCAAATTTTATACATCAATATCTCTAAATACGCATAAAAAAAATTATAAAAAACACATAATAAAAAAGTATATATTATGACGAATCTAACGAGATTTCACATGGATATATTTTATCTTCTAAATATGCCTAAAAAACATTAATCAAAATTCTCTATCCTTAATTTAGAACATTTCAAATGTGAAGAATATTAGCAAAATGAAGGGAGTATCAATGAATGATTTTATAAACATCATCCTCATCATCATACTCAATGTATTTCACTCATAGAAACTATAATCAGGATTTGAAGGATGGAAAACGACAACCCTTACTCATAAAGAATGATGCGGCTAAAAAGTCTTTCGGCTCAAAAAAGACACCTAGATAAAGAGATTCCTCAAATGATTGAACCTTTCCATAAAATATGTAATTAGTTTAATGATAAACTAATTATATACCCATTAGTGGTCTAACTAGATTCTCATAAACCCATAAACCTTTTTAACAAAAGTAAGCACTTACACATCCTCCTTCCTCTATATATATACCAACCCATAAATCCCTCCTCATCATTCCAACATAAAACACCCACCAAACACAAAACCCCCACCTCCATCAACCATGCCTTCATACATCAACATGGGTCCCACACCCACACACATCACCGCCGAAGCAACCACCGTGGACTGCCACAAACAAGTCCGAACATGGCGGCTCCTCCGCGCCATCATGGAACTCCTCATCCCCACATGTAACTGTACATTTGTCCATGAAACCGATCATAATCAACTTCCGACCACCATTAACAACCCAAAACCACCGCCATTTTCTTCAGCCTCTTTTCTTACCGGAACCATTTTTGGATACAAAAAAGGAAAAGTAAAATTCTGTATACAATCAAATTCAACTTCTACTAACCCAATTCTACTCTTGGAATTAGCTGTTCCTACAACAATCTTAGCCAGAGAAATGAGAAATGGGTTACTAAGAATTGCTCTAGAATGTTCTTTGGGAGTGGGACCCACTAATGGGAAAACAGAGGAATTGCTGGAAATGCCGGTTTGGAAGATGTATTGTAATGGAAGAAGAGTGGGTTTTGCTGTAAGAAGAAAACCTTGTAAGGCGGATATGGAGGTTTTGAAAAGGATGAAAAATGTGGTTGTTGGTGCTGGGATTGTTAGTGGGAAAGAAATTGGGTGTGAAGAAGATGATATTATGTATTTAAGAGGGAATTTTGAAAGAGTTTGTGGATCGTCTGATGCTCAATCTTTCCATTTGATTGATCCAGATGGAAATATCAATCAAGATCTTAGTATCTTTTTTATTCGTTCTCGATGACGTTTTAATTCGTCGTCGTTTTTTATTCGGGATTGGCAAGAAAATCTCTACAAACTGCGAAGAAGGGTTGAAGAAATTGAATTAATAGTAATGGTGAGAATTAAATCTCAGTCTTAGGCTTTAATTATTGAATTAACCTATAACTTCTTGCAAATGGTGAATTGGAAAAAAAAATTATGAATAATTTTGGGCTATTTTTTAATAAATTTGAGCTAATTGCAAATTTAGGCGAATTATGTTACACCGGTCATCTTTGATTTTGGTTTAATTTTCTTCCATAAATTGGTGTTTAAAATTTTTCTCCTAAGCTTTTTTTTTGCTGCTAAAGGGACTAATTAATGTGCTTTTGGTAGTTGTAATATTGGAGAATTTTTGCTTACCAAAAAAGGAAGCTGTGCTATTGTAATTTGTAGTGTTGGCCTTAAGGATTGCATTTGTATTTACATGTACATGTTTTTTTTTTTTTTTTTCTTCAAGGAAATTAATAAAATGTCAATTTATTAGATTGGGGACTGAGGTTATGCCGTTATGGTAAATTTATTATGATACTCCTATTTTATTGTTAATTTTTTTATACAAAAAATTGTTTTGAATAATCTTATTTTTTATTATTGATTATTTCTAAATAATCTAATAATCTCTATCTACAATAGTCGGTTAAAATGTGATAACGAGTGTTATCAGCAAAAATTATACAAATGTTGACTTTTAAGAATAATCAATGGTAAGACCATTCGCATGAGATTGGCAATAGGTAGGATTGTTCAGAATAATTTTTACTATTTATTATTATTCACAAATTCTTATATGAGACGATCTCACCGTGAGACATGTTTCATAATTGGGTTAAACAACCCAATAGTAAAAACTTTTACCTTAATAGCTTCTTATTTTGAGGTCGTTTCACCGTGAGACGGTCTCATACAAGACGGATCGTTTATCATTAGCATAGTTGTATTAATAATTTAAATTTATGGACAAGAAATAATTAATTAATTATAAAAAATCTAATAAGCTAGGCCAATAACTTGTCTAAATGATGGTGGAGATGCAAAGTATAAGCACATCAATATAAACTTAAGTTAATCTAGTGTTTAAAAGTTAATTATTTTTTATAATTTCATTAAAGTTTTATTATTTTTTAAATATAAAATTATATAATAATTTAATAACTATACAATTTATATTTAGAACATCTGAAAAAACAATACAAATATTAGAGAAAATGATTGGCCAGTCATACTCACATCTTGTAATTGTCGAAGCATTTGGTGTGGCCATTGGAGTTGATTTTAGAGAAAATGTCAAATGGATAAAACAATATAAACATTGGTGCACACGTGACCCCAAAAATTTAGTAATTGTTGATGAATTTTTAGGCTGGCTCGCGTCAAACACTTTAACTTATTACCGGTTGGTGGCAAAGCATGATCAAATTTTTTGGGTGACCAATATAGTATTAAAAAAATAATTCAACTTTTTACAGATTTTCTTAAAATAATTTTAATTTTTAATTAAGGATAAATAATTTTATAACCCCAATAATAAAGAATGTTTGCTAAAATTGCACTAAAATAACATCTTATTAATACAATAAGTTATTTTGTATATAAAAAAAAAACGTAAATGCAAAATCAAATTATACAAAAATTGAAAACATTTTAAACAATAAAAAAGAAATCATGTAAGATTATTTTTTGATTTTAATTTTTAATCTTTAATATTTTAAATTTTAAATTTTATTTTTCTTTTTTAGCAATTAATCTGCAAAATTCATTCATCATTTGGCAACAATGTTCTTAGGTAGGTGACCTTTAAATTATGATCAATCATGATTAATTAAAAATTAGAATTATAATTGAAAAGTCAATAATAGATTTGATTATTTTAATTACATAACAAATTTATTTTTTATCATACAAAATTTTTGTATCACTATATAATATATTTATTGTTAAGTATAATGGCTTAGAGTCCATTAAAATGATTAGGTGCACTATAAAATAATTTATATTGCGTTTGGGCCAATATTTGAGTTTTTTTTTGTTAAAAAATATTTTGAAAAAGCAATTGAATTGACAAAGATTGTCTACCATTTTAAAATTTATAATAAAAAATTCACAAAAACTTGGACGAGATGTTCTTATTATGAGACCATTAATTTGGGCCGGCTCAATTCGTGCGTGTAACAACATTTTAATTTTCTGAGCATTTATCAATTTCGACCTTAATTTTGAAAACTGATACCTTTAAATTCAAAATTAATACCTTTAAGATCAAAATTTAAAAATGCCCAGAAAATAAAAAAAATGCCCAAATTGTTACGCGCGCGAATTGAGCTAGCCCAAATTGACGTTGTTATTATGAGGCCGTCTCATCTAAGACCAGCTTGTAAAATATTTTTGAAATGATCAAGTATTTAGTTGGGAGCCCATTAAAGTTAGTAACCTCAACTAATATAGGCCTCTTCTGTAATAGCGATGGGTAAAAATTACCTACAATAATAGGTCTCTTTCACTAGAAAAAGAAGAATAAAGATCCTTAATTGTAACTTTTTAATCTTAAAAGTAAAAAACAGAATTGTTTTACTAGTTCATCTACAAGTAATCAAGGTATACTTTGAGAGGAACCCTATAGTAATGGGGTTTATTTAAGCTTTTCAATACTGGTCTTTATTTGAGCTAATGGACAATAATTGAAAAAACTTGAAATTTTTTTTTTTATAATTTTTCTATTAAATATTAAATTGATGAAAAATATTTTAAGTGGATTTGAACCCACAACCTACCCTCAAGTCTCAATAACTCAATTTATAAATTAGCCTAAAATTAACTTAGCTCCTTTATATTTATGCCTCTGTAATTAGCCTTTGAATAACTGTAACTTTTTTAGTATTCTGCCATCTTAATTGTAATTTTTCTTTACAAGTTTTTGTGTTAAGAACTCTTATTTTTTATCACTCAATACAAGAAATTGTCTATTTTCCATAAGTCATAACCAACTATCGTTGCGCCATTTATATCATTATGTTTGAAGCAAATATTAATACACATCATTAGTAACTATCATAACATAAATTTGGTGATAAACAATGTTTAAATATAGGCCTTAGGTTAGTCTAATGGTAGAGGCATTTGAGGACTATAAATCTCTCATCATTGTGACAAAAGTTTAATTCTTGTCAACTACATATAAAATAACATAAATTAAAAATTAATTATCTCTTCTCTCCTTTGCAGGTGGGATTCTCTTCGTGGGCTACATTTATAATTATATAGTTGAAATTAGGACCGAACAGAGTTTAGTTTAAACCGTAAATCAAACTGGTTCAAACCGTAATTTTAGTATTTGGTCTGGTCTACGGTATAAATGGTTTATTCTGTTTTTTTTCAAAAAAGTTGTGGTTTACGGTTTGATCTCGGTTTTCTATTTTTCAGATCAGACCAGACCGCAAATTGTACTATAATCAAAAATCATATTTTATTAAAAAATATATATGTTTCTACCTAGATATTTCAAGATGTAGTTATTTTTATATAGTAATATATGCTTGAATAATGTTAATGTAATCAACTAAATACTGATTACAAATTATTATATTTGGTGATTGAAGATGCGAAATATTTACGAAAACACACATATTAATTTGGAAAAATACAAAAATAAAAAACCATAAATCAAACCAAACTCTTGTATAACGTTTGACCCGATCTGATCTGAAATTTTCCTGTCCGAAATTTTTTATTTGAAACTATATGTTTACTACTACATTGTTTTCCTTTGATTGTAGCATCTGTTCAAAGTTGGTTGAACAAAACTTAACGTTATTTCCTACTCCATACTTCCTCGTTCCATAATATATGTAACATTAAAAATATTGCATTATTTTTTAATCTCTTTTAATTTATAATTAGTTTTTAATATATAATAACTTAAAACATAGTGAAGTGGAATATTATTTAATTCGTTTCAATGCAAAGATTATTAATATCAAATTTTATAAATTTTATTTTATTATACAACATAATTAGATATATTCAAAATTAAATTAATATATATTAGATTGTGTATAAAATCAAAACGTTGCAAGTATTTTAAAACGGGGAAAATATGTTTGTGAGGAATAGTGTAGGTTGCATGAAACGGACACGGATGGCAATTGGCATGATGAGATCGTTGAATGGCGTATACACCATGTCTGATGTCCGGTCTTTATCAACTAGGTGGTGCACCTTTGGGTGGCTATTGGCTAGCTAGCATGCATATCAGCATATGTTTTGGTCCACCTGCGTACCTATCTATTCTACAATGCGTTTCTTTAGTGGGTATTAAAGGTTTTTCAAATATCTTTTCATTGTTTTCTTTTTTAGAGGGTTACTCATACTTTTTTAAATTACACAATAGGCTTAGATATAATATTTTCTCTAATTGAAATATTACCCAATTCTCTACTAATATTTTTTTAGAGGTCATTTGATTTTCATATTTTCTCACATCTTTACTTACCACTTTATTATTTTGTTCGAATTTTAGAGGTTATTATTCCATTTGTTTTTTATTATGTTGCAATGAAAAAATATAAAAATCATTATCTCCTAATAACGTGTTTTTATCTCACACTTAAGTTTATTGATTTGCAATCTCATATCTATGACACAATTAATTGATGTGTTAAATAGCAATGTGTGTTATAGAATGTGGAAAAAAAAAAGAACTTTAGAATGAAACCCAAATTTATTTTGGGGAAAGTGATACTTGTTTTAAATGAGATAAATCTATTTTAATTAAGGCTGAAAACTCGACTTTTTTTTCTTAAAGTTGACATTCGAGATATTCAACTTCAACTTATGTGACATTCAAGTTTGTATCTTTTTTATTTTATACTCCCTCCTATTCAGCCTAAATGTCTCATTTGACTTTTCAAACTTGTCGAGACAACATTTTAACCCTTAATATCTTAAATTATTCTTAATTAAAAATTATAAAAAGTTGATATTAATAATCTTTGTATTGAGGCATATCAAAAAAGATCCCACACGACTATGTTTTAACTCATAGATTAAGAGTAAAATACAAATTAAGAGTGCTAAGTGAATAGTGTCAAAAGTCAAATGCGACATCTAGGTTGAATAAGAGGTAGTATATGATATGATAACATGCGGACCTTCATCAAGGCTAGAAGAGCTCACCCCTAAAAGTTTTTGTGATGTTTAGTAAACATAAAATATGAAGTTTATAAATTTATGATAAAAAATTGTAGACTAAAGATTACGAGTATACATTTAAATAAGAGATACTGGTTTTAAACACTGTCCTTATATTTTTTTTTTATTTGAATAGAAAAATAATACACTGGCGAAGATCTAGCTAGTATATTTGTATTATGTATTATGTATATGTTTGATTAATTTGGCAAACAATGAAATTTATTTGAAAATGTCAATATACATACTAGCATGGAGAACGTTACTTAAAAATGAAGTATTTGTGGCTGGATTGCACTTGTATAATTAGACAAGAAAAAGAAAAGGGGAAGAGAAGAAAGATTCTAATGGAGCCCAATTGGCACAATAAGAGAACCAAAGTCCAAACAAGTTAAGAAAATGGGCCATTTCAATGCAGTGACAATGGGCCCATATGTTTTGGCCTTTCCGTAAGGGATGCTATAGTGAAAATTTGAAAAAAAATAAGATAATTTAACAACTTTATTCAAAAATAAGCTTCGAAAAAACTTTATTCCTAAAATAAGCGTCCTTGCCTCCGAAGCTAGGCTTGGTGTATACTCGCACTTACTAACAGCGAGTATAATGAAATGGTCAAAATTTTAGTCAAAGTTTATTTCGCTGTTACTAACAACGACCTATTGTTTGACTGGTCAACTGGTCAAGTCGCTGTTAGTAACAGCGATCTAATACGTTTCTAAATTCAACAACCTTCTTCCTCCTTTCTCATTTCACCCGATTTTGTATCAGCGAAACAACTCCCTCTACTTTCCACCATTAAAATCAACTTCAATCCTTCAATTAATCTCATCAAATTTCAAGTTTCTACTACTAATTAGTTCTGTCATCTTCCTACATTCACTTAAGGTACTATTTTTTTGTGTTTTTTTCTTTTTTCGAAAATTAAGGTTCACAAATTCCTCATCAACTTTCACATAAATGCAGGTTCATAAACTTGCAATTTACTACTTCTTGTTGATCTACAACTTATTAAGGTACGTTTTTATTATAAATTTTTTATTTGTTGTTGATTTTAAAATGTATGTCATTTATGGTGGCATTTACACTTAAACTCTATGAATATGTCGAATGTACTTGTTATTTGCCATGATCATCATAATGAGGTTGTTTGTTCATGAACTTAATGTAGAAGATGTTTGAGTTTAATGTAGAGAATGTTTGAATGCAAATCCTAAATTTGAGTTTAATTTAGAGAATGTTTGAATGTAAAATCTAAATTTAATCAATGTTGTTATATATGTATATATTTATGAACTTGATGGTGATGTTGATTTTGTACGTATTGTTGTAGAAATGGCTTCATTTCGTGTGACTATTGTATGTTTTTGGAATGGTTCAATTCGATCAAGTAGTAGCAATGTTAAGTATGTTGGGGGAAGACGTAAACTGTTTGCATACAACTCAAACATGGACTTGAATGAATTTAAACATTTTATATGCTCTAAGATTGACATTGACACTACAAGAAGTACTGTTAATGTAAGTTTTAAATACAATATGAGTGGAGAATTGTTAGCTCTTCCGGTTGAGGATGAGGAAGCTATAGATGCAATGTGGGAGTATTCAAAATCTACCTCTATTCCTTCTTTAGAGAAATTATATGTAGAAGAGGTACCCCTAGGGAATCAAGATGTCAATGTTGTAGAAACAAATGCATTCTTAAATGTAACTTCTTCTGCTCCTTCTCATATGCCCTTCCCTACCCAAGAAACCCAAGAAACCCAAAATTCCATTATGCCATCTTCCTCTTCTCTTTCTAATTACAGTAACTAAGTTATTGTTGAACTACAGTAGAGATGGATCCAGCAGCTCCAGGCCCTCGAGACCCTAGTGTGCTGACGATGCAGCCGGATCACAGGAGCAGTGTACTATGGGATGTCCAGGTTAGTTAACTTAGTATTTTGAATGTACATGCCTTTATACTTTAACTTTATGCTAATATAATCTTTGCGTTTAGGTGTCCGACGTAGAGACCATATACACCAGGCATCCCGACTCTGCTCCGTGGGAGATTGACGCACAGATCATCCCCTACCTTTAGCGAGCGAGGTTGTACGAATTCCACCTCATCGCTTATGGGAGATTCGATCGGGCGCTAGTCATGGCTTTAGTCGAGCGGTGGCGCTAAGAGACACACTTTGTAAGTATTCTTCAACATTGATTATTATCCATAGAACTTACATGTTATACATTTCATTAATACTTCAGTTTTAATGCAGGCACAGGCATTGCATCTGTCATCAGCTCCACCCAAGAGGAGCCTGTTTGGGAGATTGCCCAAGGCATACTCCTAGGGATACAGTTTCAGTACTTCATTCCAGAAGTCGTTGTGCCCGACACCACTATGGACGAGCAGGGGTCATCTCCTCATCATGCCGACGTTCATCTTGAGGAGGTAGACTTAACGTGCCCCGACTATGGTGTCGGGTCCTCACAGGGTGCTGGATCATCACAGTATCAATCACCTCCCCTACCCGAGCGTCATTCGACGACCTCTTACTATCGTAGGAGGCGTCATAAACCGTCACAGTTAGACAGGGTACCGGAGGAGGATTAGCATTAGTATACTGTTTGTATATATTGAACATTAGTGACATTTTGTATATATTGAACATTTGTACATATTCAATATTTGTAACATTTGGACTTTTGTTTATAATTTGTAATATATATGTAGATGTATATATTTTTAGGTATGAATTAAATCAAAATCAAACAGACACTTATATTCAAATAGAGAAAATGCTCGCGAAAATTCAACACAAATTCATTCTTGTTCAACGAATCCACATTAAATTACCTTCAAGATCGATTAACTAGAACAAGAATGATGGAGTTTGGATACAAATACAATGAAGTAGGAAAATGATGGAGTTTTTTTATAGAACATAATAACAACGGTTATTTTCAACTTCATAACGGCTAGTTTAAATCATCCAAAAAAGTCAATAAAAGTCAAACCAGGTGAAGCCTAAAGTCGTTGTTACTAACAGCGACTTGACCATTGACCAGTCAAAGCCTTATTTCGCTGTTACCATTGACCAGTCAAAGCCTTATTTCGCTGTTAGTAGCAGCGACATATTGTTTGACTAAAATTTTGACCATTTCTTTGTACTCGCTGTTAGTAACAGCGATTACGTACCGAGCCTAGCTTTGGGGCCAAAGACGCTTATTTTGGGAATAAAGTTTTTCCGAAGCTTATTTTTTTATTAAAGTTGTTAAATTATCTTATTTTTTTCAAATTTTCCGCTATAGTCTATAAGACAACACCAATGTCAAATCATGAAAGTTCCAAGTATACAAATTTTTGTGAGAAACAGCCTTTTTAGGAGACCATATCTAATTGGGCCGGCCTATTATATATTTTTAAAATATTGTAAGTAGGCATTATGAATGATGTAAGTAGACATTTAAAATATTGAAAGTAGGGATCAAGCGTATGATAAGTAAGTATTAAGGTTAATATAAGTAGGCATTAAGAATACGGTAAGTAGGTATTAATCTTTAATGGGTTGGGCTTGAAATACGTCTTTCAGAGACGGTCTCTCAAGAGACTAGCTGTTCCAAGTGTTAGCTATTATTGCGAGAGACCGTCTCCCCGTGAGACACTCTCAAACAATGAGTCTTTGGTCTTATAATATGTATGAGATGGATTATTTAACTCATGTATAAGGCGCGTCTTTCAGTGAGACCGTCTCATACAATAATTTGTGAAGTTCAAGCACAAATTCTTAAATGAGACGATCTTATGGTAAAACATCTCTATTGATCTGACCCCTGATCCAATATATATTTATTGTCTTAAAGTGATCACTTATAACCTTAAGTTATTACTTATAATTCAAAGGTAATTACATTTTATAGTTTTAAAATAATAGCTTATAATTTTTAAAATAATCATATATAATTTTAAAGTGATCATTTAAAAAAATAAATTTTTCGTTTGAATCCATTTTATAGTGGGAAAGTTACATGCAATAAGAAGACAAGTGTGTTTGAGTTTTCAATTCATGGCACTTTATGTCGCGGCTCGGTCCAATATTACAAATGCACACGTGTACTTGTGCTAGTGATGCATATGCGTAGAAATTAATACATATGCGTATAAGCACGTGCCGCCAAAAGCATGGTAACTTTGCATACAAAAACATTAAAGATGAATACCGATAGGTTTGAAACTGAAAATATGATTTGATTTTGAAAATCAAAACTAGAGGTTCCAATTTTACATGTGCATGCAAGTTTCGATCTTCCATAAGTTAAATACTCCATTAAGGAATTAGGCCATATTTCTATAATTTTTTATTTAGATAAAACCCCAGTTAACTACTTGAGTATTTCATAACAAGTATAAATAGAGTATTATGATACATGCATCTTATAGAATAAGAAGCTCCCATAAAAAAAATTGAATCATGAGCTCTAATCACAAAATATTTACACAAAAATAGAAAAATTGATAAGTGAGACATGAGCTCACATAAAAACATAAGTAAAGAATGTACAAGTATGGAACAAGTGTCCCACAAAAATAATCTTATACAATTTATGATGTAAAGGAAAAATATTTGCTTTTAAAAAAGCACAAATTACCTAGAATAATCCAACATTTTCATGATTTTCCTACAATAATCTCATCTATTGATTAACCATTAATAATCTCAACTTTGATTAGTATTTTTTCAGAGTAAACTCGATAATCGGATGACTTGCTATAGCAAGTTTCTTTTTTAGAAAAGAAGATAAATTAACATAAAATGTCGAAAAAAATGTTGAAAAAAATTTATGATTTTTTTTATTATTCAGAATTTTTTCTGTAAAGATTTAGAATTTTTCACTAATTTTAAATTAATTTTTGGTTTTTTTTTTTGGCGAATTACTTGCTATATTAGGTCATCGGATTATCCAAGTTTATTCTAGAAAATTACCCCTAAAGTTAGAATTATTTATGATTAATCAATATGTGAGATTATTGTGAAAAAATCATAAAAAAATTAGATTATTTTTGGTAAATTTTCCTTTGGTAAATGTAATATGATATTTATTATTTGGGTTCAACTAAGAACTCCGCATGCGCCCTTCTATCAAATTTTCATTTCTTTAATTTTTTTTAGTTTTCAAAATACTTCAAATGAAGCTTATTTCAAAAATAAGTTTCTTGAATAATGGTTGTCTACAACATCGACTTTCAAGCCGAATAGGTTGGAAGACTACGTTTCTTGAGGTGTCAAGTCATACCCATTGTCAAAAACAACTACTTAAACTTGATGCGACTATATATATATATATATATATATTTATATATATATATTTAGAATCTAATAGAAAGAGATTTAAAAATAAGAAGGATAGAAATGATTACGTCAGAACTTAGATCAATAAGTGATGCTTTCTTCATAAATGTGTGTTACTAAATCTTTTGCTAAGACAACTTTTTTAAACCATTAGATCTTAATTAATTAACGGTAGCTATTTCTTTTTATCCTTCCTATTTTCACACACCTTCTTATTGGATCTCTACCCTATATATATGACAATTAAATAATCAATCAAAATAAATATAATAAAGAAATTCATTAATGGTATCAAAACATGCTATAAATTAACAGTTGTTAGCAATTAGTTGTTAACTTTTTTAGTTAACTTATTTAATCAGTTGAAAATGTTGGCTGCTTTTGTTTGCTTTAAAGCTAGCTGAAAAAAATCAAGTGTTTATGGAGATGTTTGGTAAATTTAGGTATTGACTGTTGAATGTTTATTAGAGAAAAGGCGGGTCAACAAGCCAAAAGCCAACAAAAAAGCTAATTGGAGTATTTTTTATTTTGGCTTAAAGTCAGCTTTTCAACTAGCGTAAAAGCCATTTACCAAATACATTTTTGCTGTTTGACCAACCAATAAGTTAAAAATCAACCAAAAAGTCAATGT